>NW_028134733.1:0-89000 GCF_964662115.1 Mustela nivalis | reverse complement strand
AAACAAACCCATGGAGAAACGGGCAGTCAGATGCCGTCTTCCACCAAGATGTGGCAGTGTTGTGGGTGGCAGGTGGTGTGCCTGGTAAGGAGTGGAGACAGTCCCCCACAGTTCCCCATCCCAGTGCACGGGCCGTGTGCAGGGATCCTGTCGCCTCCTCTCTCCTGTGGTGAAGGCACTGGCCTAGACCCCGAGTCTGCCTGAGCGACGGAGCAAAAGGCAAAGCCTTACCTACGCCAGGAGATGGTAATGGGCATAGAGTGCCATGCTAGGCCACGCACGCTGCTGCAGGGTTGTGGCTGTGTCTGCTACGTTCGGCTTAGCAAGGTGAACCCCGGGCGCGAACTGGGAGCCCGGGAATGCAAGGCCCAAGAGGCACCAGCTCTCCCGGGGCTCTTCATCCCTGCCGCGACAGAGCGAACGACCAAAGCCTTGCTGAGGAAGCAGCAGCGAAGTGCGGTTCGCGCCAAGCTGACAACATCTGCGAAAGCATAGCACTCGCTGGGAAATCAGAGTTGGTTCTGTGGGCTGCTTTTGCTGCTTGCCTTAGCCTAGTATTCGCAGCACGATGGGAGAAACCCGCATAGAGCGAAAGCCTCTTTGCCGGGGCATCCCCTTGGGAAAGCACAGCATTCTTTGGGAAATCAGAGTCGGGTCTGTGGGATGCTGCCTGCTGCTTGCCGGAGCTAGTTTCCACAGCATGGTGTAATAAACCCGCATGGAGCGAAATACTCTTTGCCTGGGCATCCCCTCTGCCTGAGAGAGAAGCGGGGTGGCGCCTGTGGAAAGAGCCTTAAGGAAAGCCACAGTCTGTCACGGCAGAGCGACGGAAGCCTGGCTGCTAAGGAGACATGAGGGGAAGATTAGGGCAGGGGAAAGGGCTCCACTCTGAGGAAGGAGTCTGGGCAGAAAGCATGCCTGTCCTGGGCCTTTGGGCTCAAGGAGACAGCAGCTCCTTGGCCACCTATCCGTGGTGGAGACATGGGCTTGCCACCAGGCGCCTACCCTGAACTCGAGCAACAACTCCCAGAAAGAACTGGCCATCAGATGCTGGCTTCCTCCAGGATGTGGAAGCTTGGAGGAGGCACGGGGTTTAAGGGGAAGGAGTGGGGACAGTCCCCCAAAGCTCCCTATTCAGTGCACGGGCGGTGTGCAGGGATCCTGTCACCTCTCCTTTCCTGTGGGGAAAGCACTGGCTAAGTCCGCGAGTCCTCCTGAGCGCCAGAGTAAAAGGCCAAGCGATGCCTACCCGGGAGATGTTAGTGTGCATAGAGTGCCATCCTAGGAAACGCACGCTGCTGCACTTTTGTGGCTCTGTCCGCTTAGTTCGGCCTGGCAGTGTGAACCCGGGACGCGAACATGGAGCCCCGGAGAGCAAGGCCCAAGAGGCACCAGCTCTACCGCAGCTCTTCTTCCCTGACGAAACTGAAGCCTTGCTGAGGAAGCAGCGGCGAAGTGCTGTTCGCTGCAAGGCAAAGCCTCTGCGAAAGCACAGCATTCGCTGAGAAATGTTCGGCGGGCTGCTGCTGCTTGCCTGAGCTCAGTCTCCCAGTGGGAGAAATGGCGGTGGGAGAAACCCGCATACAGTGAAAGCCTCTTTGCCTGGGCATCTCCCCTGGGAAAGCACAGCATTCGTAGGGAAATCAGAGTTGGGTTTGGGGATGCTGCTGCTGCTTGCCTGAGCTAGTCTCCACAGCACGGTGGAAGATACCCGCATGGAGCGAAATACCCTTTGCCCTACCATCCCCTCTGCCTGAGAGAGAAGCATGGTCGCACAAGTCTGTCACCGCGCTCCCCAGGAGGAAGTGTGGGGAAGGCCCAGCACGACGCCCCCTGGGATGAGAAGGAGCCCTTGGCCTTGGGGTCGGGAAACGCTTGGGAAGCAGGATAGCCTGCCGTGGCACGAACAGCAGGCCAGTGGCAAGACAAGTGTCACCCGCTCCCTGTGCGGAGAGATCGAAGCCTGGCTGCTCAGGAGACATGAGGGGACGACTAGGGCAGGGGCGCGTGCTCCACTCTGAGGAAGGAGTCTGGGCAGATGGCAGGCCTGTCCTGTGCCTCTGGTCCCAAGGGGAGAGCATCTCCTAGGCCACCTGTCCCAAGGGCAGTCGGGCTTGCCCCCAGGTGCCATACCCGGAACTCGCTGAAACAAACCCATGGAGAAACGGGCAGTCAGATGCCGTCTTCCACCAAGATGTGGCAGTGTTGCGGGTGGCAGGTGGTGTGCCTGGTAAGGAGTGGAGACAGTCCCCCACAGTTCCCCATCCCAGTGCACGGGCCGTGTGCAGGGATCCTGTCGCCTCCTCTCTCCTGTGGTGAAGGCACTGGCCTAGACCCCGAGTCTGCCTGAGCGACGGAGCAAAAGGCAAAGCCTTACCTACGCCAGGAGATGGTAATGGGCATAGAGTGCCATGCTAGGCCACGCACGCTGCTGCAGGGTTGTGGCTGTGTCTGCTACGTTCGGCTTAGCAAGGTGAACCCCGGGCGCGAACTGGGAGCCCGGGAATGCAAGGCCCAAGAGGCACCAGCTCTCCCGGGGCTCTTCATCCCTGCCGCGACAGAGCGAACGACCAAAGCCTTGCTGAGGAAGCAGCAGCGAAGTGCGGTTCGCGCCAAGCTGACAACATCTGCGAAAGCATAGCACTCGCTGGGAAATCAGAGTTGGTTCTGTGGGCTGCTTTTGCTGCTTGCCTTAGCCTAGTATTCGCAGCACGATGGGAGAAACCCGCATAGAGTGAAAGCCTCTTTGCCGGGGCATCCCCTTGGGAAAGCACAGCATTCTTTGGGAAATCAGAGTCGGGTCTGTGGGATGATGCCTGCTGCTGGACAGAGCTGGTCTCCACAGCACGGTGTAATATACCCGCATGGAGCGAAATCCTCTTTGCCTGGGCATCCCCTCTGCCTGAGAGAGAAGCGGGGTGGCGCCTGTGGAAAGAGCCTTAAGGAAAGCCACAGTCTGTCACGGCAGAGCGACGGAAGCCTGGCTGCTAAGGAGACATGAGGGGAAGATTAGGGCAGGGGAAAGGGCTCCACTCTGAGGAAGGAGTCTGGGCAGAAAGCATGCCTGTCCTGGGCCTTTGGGCTCAAGGAGACAGCAGCTCCTTGGCCACCTATCCGTGGTGGAGACATGGGCTTGCCACCAGGCGCCTACCCTGAACTCGAGCAACAACTCCCAGAAAGAACTGGCCATCAGATGCTGGCTTCCTCCAGGATGTGGAAGCTTGGAGGAGGCACGGGGTTTAAGGGGAAGGAGTGGGGACAGTCCCCCAAAGCTCCCTATTCAGTGCACGGGCGGTGTGCAGGGATCCTGTCACCTCTCCTTTCCTGTGGGGAAAGCACTGGCTAAGTCCGCGAGTCCTCCTGAGCGCCAGAGTAAAAGGCCAAGCGATGCCTACCCGGGAGATGTTAGTGTGCATAGAGTGCCATCCTAGGAAACGCACGCTGCTGCACTTTTGTGGCTCTGTCCGCTTAGTTCGGCCTGGCAGTGTGAACCCGGGACGCGAACATGGAGCCCCGGAGAGCAAGGCCCAAGAGGCACCAGCTCTACCGCAGCTCTTCTTCCCTGACGAAACTGAAGCCTTGCTGAGGAAGCAGCGGCGAAGTGCTGTTCGCTGCAAGGCAAAGCCTCTGCGAAAGCACAGCATTCGCTGAGAAATGTTCGGCGGGCTGCTGCTGCTTGCCTGAGCTCAGTCTCCCAGTGGGAGAAATGGCGGTGGGAGAAACCCGCATACAGTGAAAGCCTCTTTGCCTGGGCATCTCCCCTGGGAAAGCACAGCATTCGTAGGGAAATCAGAGTTGGGTTTGGGGATGCTGCTGCTGCTTGCCTGAGCTAGTCTCCACAGCACGGTGGAAGATACCCGCATGGAGCGAAATACCCTTTGCCCTACCATCCCCTCTGCCTGAGAGAGAAGCATGGTCGCACAAGTCTGTCACCGCGCTCCCCAGGAGGAAGTGTGGGGAAGGCCCAGCACGACGCCCCCTGGGATGAGAAGGAGCCCTTGGCCTTGGGGTCGGGAAACGCTTGGGAAGCAGGATAGCCTGCCGTGGCACGAACAGCAGGCCAGTGGCAAGACAAGTGTCACCCGCTCCCTGTGCGGAGAGATCGAAGCCTGGCTGCTAAGGAGACATGAGGGGACGACTAGGGCAGGGGCGCGTGCTCCACTCTGAGGAAGGAGTCTGGGCAGATGGCAGGCCTGTCCTGTGCCTCTGGTCCCAAGGGGAGAGCATCTCCTAGGCCACCTGTCCCAAGGGCAGTCGGGCTTGCCCCCAGGTGCCATACCCGGAACTCGCAGAAACAAACCCATGGAGAAACGGGCAGTCAGATGCCGTCTTCCACCAAGATGTGGCAGTGTTGCGGGTGGCAGGTGGTGTGCCTGGTAAGGAATGGAGACAGTCCCCCACAGTTCCCCATCCCAGTGCACGGGCCGTGTGCAGGGATCCTGTCGCCTCCTCTCTCCTGTGGTGAAGGCACTGGCCTAGACCCCGAGTCTGCCTGAGCGACGGAGCAAAAGGCAAAGCCGTACCTACGCCAGGAGATGGTAATGGGCATAGAGTGCCATGCTAGGCCACGCACGCTGCTGGAGGGTTGTGGCTGTGTCTGCTTAGTTCGGCTTAGCAAGGTGAACCCCGGGCGCGAACTGGGAGCCCGGGAATGCAAGGCCCAAGAGGCACCAGCTCTCCCGGGGCTCTTCATCCCTGCCGCGACAGAGCGAACGACCAAAGCCTTGCTGAGGAAGCAGCAGCGAAGTGCGGTTCGCGCCAAGCTGACAACATCTGCGAAAGCATAGCACTCGCTGGGAAATCAGAGTTGGTTCTGTGGGCTGCTTTTGCTGCTTGCCTTAGCCTAGTATTCGCAGCACGATGGGAGAAACCCGCATAGAGCGAAAGCCTCTTTGCCGGGGCATCCCCTTGGGAAAGCACAGCATTCTTTGGGAAATCAGAGTCGGGTCTGTGGGATGCTGCCTGCTGCTGGACAGAGCTGGTCTCCACAGCACTGTGTAATAAACCCGCATGGAGCGAAATACTCTTTGCCTGGGCATCCCCTCTGCCTGAGAGAGAAGCGGGGTGGCGCCTGTGGAAAGAGCCTTAAGGAAAGCGACACGTCTGTCACGGCAGAGCGACGGAAGCCTGGCTGCTAAGGAGACACGAGGGGAAGATTAGGGCAGGGGAAAGGGCTCCACTCTGAGGAAGGAGTCTGGGCAGAAAGCATGCCTGTCCTGAGCCTTTGGGCTCAAGGAGACAGCAGCTCCTTGGCCACCTATCCGTGGTGGAGACATGGGCTTGCCACCAGGCGCCTACCCTGAACTCGAGCAACAACTCCCAGAAAGAACTGGCCATCAGATGCTGGCTTCCTCCAGGATGTGGAAGCTTGGAGGAGGCACGGGGTTTAAGGGGAAGGAGTGGGGACAGTCCCCCAAAGCTCCCTATTCAGTGCACGGGCGGTGTGCAGGGATCCTGTCACCTCTCCTTTCCTGTGGGGAAAGCACTGGCTAAGTCCGCGAGTCCTCCTGAGCGCCAGAGTAAAAGGCCAAGCGATGCCTATCCGGGAGATGTTAGTGTGCATAGAGTGCCATCCTAGGAAACGCACGCTGCTGCACTTTTGTGGCTCTGTCCGCTTAGTTCGGCCTGGCAGTGTGAACCCGGGACGCGAACATGGAGCCCCGGAGAGCAAGGCCCAAGAGGCACCAGCTCTACCGCAGCTCTTCTTCCCTGACGAAACTGAAGCCTTGCTGAGGAAGCAGCGGCGAAGTGCTGTTCGCTGCAAGGCAAAGCCTCTGCGAAAGCACAGCATTCGCTGAGAAATGTTCGGCGGGCTGCTGCTGCTTGCCTGAGCTCAGTCTCCCAGTGGGAGAAATGGCGGTGGGAGAAACCTGCATACAGTGAAAGCCTCTTTGCCTGGGCATCTCCCCTGGGAAAGCACAGCATTCGTAGGGAAATCAGAGTTGGGTTTGGGGATGCTGCTGCTGCTTGCCTGAGCTAGTCTCCGCAGCACGGTGGAAGATACCCGCATGGAGCGAAATACCCTTTGCCCTACCATCCCCTCTGCCTGAGAGAGAAGCATGGTCGCACAAGTCTGTCACCGCGCTCCCCAGGAGGAAGTGTGGGGAAGGCCCAGCACGACGCCCCCTGGGATGAGAAGGAGCCCTTGGCCTTGGGGTCGGGAAACGCTTGGGAAGCAGGATAGCCTGCCGTGGCACGAACAGCAGGGCAGTGGGAAGAAAAGTGTCACCCGCTCCCTGTGCGGAGAGATCGAAGCCTGGCTGCTAAGGATCATGAGGGGACGACTAGGGCAGGGGCGCGTGCTCCACTCTGAGGAAGGAGTCTGGGCAGATGGCAGGCCTGTCCTGTGCCTCTGGTCCCAAGGGGAGAGCATCTCCTAGGCCACCTGTCCCAAGGGCAGTCGGGCTTGCCCCCAGGTGCCATAGCCGGAACTCGCAGAAACAAACCCATGGAGAAACGGGCAGTCAGATGCCGTCTTCCACCAAGATGTGGCAGTGTTGTGGGTGGCAGGTGGTGTGCCTGGTAAGGAGTGGAGACAGTCCCCCACAGTTCCCCATCCCAGTGCACGGGCCGTGTGCAGGGATCCTGTCGCCTCCTCTCTCCTGTGGTGAAGGCACTGGCCTAGACCCCGAGTCTGCCTGAGCGACGGAGTAAAAGGCAAAGCCTTACCTACGCCAGGAGATGGTAATGGGCATAGAGTGCCATGCTAGGCCACGCACGCTGCTGCAGGGTTGTGGCTGTGTCTGCTTAGTTCGGCTTAGCAAGGTGAACCCCGGGCGCGAACTGGGAGCCCGGGAATGCAAGGCCCAAGAGGCACCAGCTCTCCCGGGGCTCTTCATCCCTGCCGCGACAGAGCGAACGACCAAAGCCTTGCTGAGGAAGCAGCAGCGAAGTGCGGTTCGCGCCAAGCTGACAACATCTGCGAAAGCATAGCACTCGCTGGTAAATCAGAGTTGGTTCTGTGGGCGGCTTTTGCTGCTTGCCTTAGCCTAGTATTCGCAGCACGATGGGAGAAACCCGCATAGAGCGAAAGCCTCTTTGCCGGGGCATCCCCTTGGGAAAGCACAGCATTCTTTGGGAAATCAGAGTCGGGTCTGTGGGATGCTGCCTGCTGCTGGACAGAGCTGGTCTCCACAGCACGGTGTAATATACCCGCATGGAGCGAAATCCTCTTTGCCTGGGCATCCCCTCTGCCTGAGAGAGAAGCGGGGTGGCGCCTGTGGAAAGAGCCTTAAGGAAAGCCACAGTCTGTCACGGCAGAGCGACGGAAGCCTGGCTGCTAAGGAGACATGAGGGGAAGATTAGGGCAGGGGAAAGGGCTCCACTCTGAGGAAGGAGTCTGGGCAGAAAGCATGCCTGTCCTGGGCCTTTGGGCTCAAGGAGACAGCAGCTCCTTGGCCACCTATCCGTGGTGGAGACATGGGCTTGCCACCAGGCGCCTACCCTGAACTCGAGCAACAACTCCCAGAAAGAACTGGCCATCAGATGCTGGCTTCCTCCAGGATGTGGAAGCTTGGAGGAGGCACGGGGTTTAAGGGGAAGGAGTGGGGACAGTCCCCCAAAGCTCCCTATTCAGTGCACGGGCGGTGTGCAGGGATCCTGTCACCTCTCCTTTCCTGTGGGGAAAGCACTGGCTAAGTCCGCGAGTCCTCCTGAGCGCCAGAGTAAAAGGCCAAGCGATGCCTACCCGGGAGATGTTAGTGTGCATAGAGTGCCATCCTAGGAAACGCACGCTGCTGCACTTTTGTGGCTCTGTCCGCTTAGTTCGGCCTGGCAGTGTGAACCCGGGACGCGAACATGGAGCCCCGGAGAGCAAGGCCCAAGAGGCACCAGCTCTACCGCAGCTCTTCTTCCCTGACGAAACTGAAGCCTTGCTGAGGAAGCAGCGGCGAAGTGCTGTTCGCTGCAAGGCAAAGCCTCTGCGAAAGCACAGCATTCGCTGAGAAATGTTCGGCGGGCTGCTGCTGCTTGCCTGAGCTCAGTCTCCCAGTGGGAGAAATGGCGGTGGGAGAAACCCGCATACAGTGAAAGCCTCTTTGCCTGGGCATCTCCCCTGGGAAAGCACAGCATTCGTAGGGAAATCAGAGTTGGGTTTGGGGATGCTGCTGCTGCTTGCCTGAGCTAGTCTCCACAGCACGGTGGAAGATACCCGCATGGAGCGAAATACCCTTTGCCCTACCATCCCCTCTGCCTGAGAGAGAAGCATGGTCGCACAAGTCTGTCACCGCGCTCCCCAGGAGGAAGTGTGGGGAAGGCCCAGCACGACGCCCCCTGGGATGAGAAGGAGCCCTTGGCCTTGGGGTCGGGAAACGCTTGGGAAGCAGGATAGCCTGCCGTGGCACGAACAGCAGGCCAGTGGCAAGACAAGTGTCACCCGCTCCCTGTGCGGAGAGATCGAAGCCTGGCTGCTCAGGAGACATGAGGGGACGACTAGGGCAGGGGCGCGTGCTCCACTCTGAGGAAGGTGTCTGGGCAGATGGCAGGCCTGTCCTGTGCCTCTGGTCCCAAGGGGAGAGCATCTCCTAGGCCACCTGTCCCAAGGGCAGTCGGGCTTGCCCCCAGGTGCCATACCCGGAACTCGCAGAAACAAACCCATGGAGAAACGGGCAGTCAGATGCCGTCTTCCACCAAGATGTGGCAGTGTTGTGGGTGGCAGGTGGTGTGCCTGGTAAGGAGTGGAGACAGTCCCCCACAGTTCCCCATCCCAGTGCACGGGCCGTGTGCAGGGATCCTGTCGCCTCCTCTCTCCTGTGGTGAAGGCACTGGCCTAGACCCCGAGTCTGCCTGAGCGACGGAGCAAAAGGCAAAGCCGTACCTACGCCAGGAGATGGTAATGGGCATAGAGTGCCATGCTAGGCCACGCACGCTGCTGCAGGGTTGTGGCTGTGTCTGCTTAGTTCGGCTTAGCAAGGTGAACCCCGGGCGCGAATTGGGAGCCCGGGAATGCAAGGCCCAAGAGGCACCAGCTCTCCCGGGGCTCTTCATCCCTGCCGCGACAGAGCGAACGACCAAAGCCTTGCTGAGGAAGCAGCAGCGAAGTGCGGTTCGCGCCAAGCTGACAACATCTGCGAAAGCATAGCACTCGCTGGGAAATCAGAGTTGGTTCTGTGGGCTGCTTTTGCTGCTTGCCTTAGCCTAGTATTCGCAGCACGATGGGAGAAACCCGCATAGAGCGAAAGCCTCTTTGCCGGGGCATCCCCTTGGGAAAGCACAGCATTCTTTGGGAAATCAGAGTCGGGTCTGTGGGATGCTGCCTGCTGCTGGACAGAGCTGGTCTCCACAGCACTGTGTAATAAACCCGCATGGAGCGAAATACTCTTTGCCTGGGCATCCCCTCTGCCTGAGAGAGAAGCGGGGTGGCGCCTGTGGAAAGAGCCTTAAGGAAAGCCACAGTCTGTCACGGCAGAGCGACGGAAGCCTGGCTGCTAAGGAGACATGAGGGGAAGATTAGGGCAGGGGAAAGGGCTCCACTCTGAGGAAGGAGTCTGGGCAGAAAGCATGCCTGTCCTGGGCCTTTGGGCTCAAGGAGACAGCAGCTCCTTGGCCACCTATCCGTGGTGGAGACATGGGCTTGCCACCAGGCGCCTACCCTGAACTCGAGCAACAACTCCCAGAAAGAACTGGCCATCAGATGCTGGCTTCCTCCAGGATGTGGAAGCTTGGAGGAGGCACGGGGTTTAAGGGGAAGGAGTGGGGACAGTCCCCCAAAGCTCCCTATTCAGTGCACGGGCGGTGTGCAGGGATCCTGTCACCTCTCCTTTCCTGTGGGGAAAGCACTGGCTAAGTCCGCGAGTCCTCCTGAGCGCCAGAGTAAAAGGCCAAGCGATGCCTACCCGGGAGATGTTAGTGTGCATAGAGTGCCATCCTAGGAAACGCACGCTGCTGCACTTTTGTGGCTCTGTCCGCTTAGTTCGGCCTGGCAGTGTGAACCCGGGACGCGAACATGGAGCCCCGGAGAGCAAGGCCCAAGAGGCACCAGCTCTACCGCAGCTCTTCTTCCCTGACGAAACTGAAGCCTTGCTGAGGAAGCAGCGGCGAAGTGCTGTTCGCTGCAAGGCAAAGCCTCTGCGAAAGCACAGCATTCGCTGAGAAATGTTCGGCGGGCTGCTGCTGCTTGCCTGAGCTCAGTCTCCCAGTGGGAGAAATGGCGGTGGGAGAAACCCGCATACAGTGAAAGCCTCTTTGCCTGGGCATCTCCCCTGGGAAAGCACAGCATTCGTAGGGAAATCAGAGTTGGGTTTGGGGATGCTGCTGCTGCTTGCCTGAGCTAGTCTCCACAGCACGGTGGAAGATACCCGCATGGAGCGAAATACCCTTTGCCCTACCATCCCCTCTGCCTGAGAGAGAAGCATGGTCGCACAAGTCTGTCACCGCGCTCCCCAGGAGGAAGTGTGGGGAAGGCCCAGCACGACGCCCCCTGGGATGAGAAGGAGCCCTTGGCCTTGGGGTCGGGAAACGCTTGGGAAGCAGGATAGCCTGCCGTGGCACGAACAGCAGGCCAGTGGCAAGACAAGTGTCACCCGCTCCCTGTGCGGAGAGATCGAAGCCTGGCTGCTAAGGAGACATGAGGGGACGACTAGGGCAGGGGCGCGTGCTCCACTCTGAGGAAGGAGTCTGGGCAGATGGCAGGCCTGTCCTGTGCCTCTGGTCCCAAGGGGAGAGCATCTCCTAGGCCACCTGTCCCAAGGGCAGTCGGGCTTGCCCCCAGGTGCCATACCCGGAACTCGCAGAAACAAACCCATGGAGAAACGGGCAGTCAGATGCCGTCTTCCACCAAGATGTGGCAGTGTTGCGGGTGGCAGGTGGTGTGCCTGGTAAGGAGTGGAGACAGTCCCCCACAGTTCCCCATCCCAGTGCACGGGCCGTGTGCAGGGATCCTGTCGCCTCCTCTCTCCTGTGGTGAAGGCACTGGCCTAGACCCCGAGTCTGCCTGAGCGACGGAGCAAAAGGCAAAGCCGTACCTACGCCAGGAGATGGTAATGGGCATAGAGTGCCATGCTAGGCCACGCACGCTGCTGGAGGGTTGTGGCTGTGTCTGCTTAGTTCGGCTTAGCAAGGTGAACCCCGGGCGCGAATTGGGAGCCCGGGAATGCAAGGCCCAAGAGGCACCAGCTCTCCCGGGGCTCTTCATCCCTGCCGCGACAGAGCGAACGACCAAAGCCTTGCTGAGGAAGCAGCAGCGAAGTGCGGTTCGCGCCAAGCTGACAACATCTGCGAAAGCATAGCACTCGCTGGGAAATCAGAGTTGGTTCTGTGGGCTGCTTTTGCTGCTTGCCTTAGCCTAGTATTCGCAGCACGATGGGAGAAACCCGCATAGAGCGAAAGCCTCTTTGCCGGGGCATCCCCTTGGGAAAGCACAGCATTCTTTGGGAAATCAGAGTCGGGTCTGTGGGATGCTGCCTGCTGCTGGACAGAGCTGGTCTCCACAGCACTGTGTAATAAACCCGCATGGAGCGAAATACTCTTTGCCTGGGCATCCCCTCTGCCTGAGAGAGAAGCGGGGTGGCGCCTGTGGAAAGAGCCTTAAGGAAAGCGACACGTCTGTCACGGCAGAGCGACGGAAGCCTGGCTGCTAAGGAGACACGAGGGGAAGATTAGGGCAGGGGAAAGGGCTCCACTCTGAGGAAGGAGTCTGGGCAGAAAGCATGCCTGTCCTGAGCCTTTGGGCTCAAGGAGACAGCAGCTCCTTGGCCACCTATCCGTGGTGGAGACATGGGCTTGCCACCAGGCGCCTACCCTGAACTCGAGCAACAACTCCCAGAAAGAACTGGCCATCAGATGCTGGCTTCCTCCAGGATGTGGAAGCTTGGAGGAGGCACGGGGTTTAAGGGGAAGGAGTGGGGACAGTCCCCCAAAGCTCCCTATTCAGTGCACGGGCGGTTTGCAGGGATCCTGTCACCTCTCCTTTCCTGTGGGGAAAGCACTGGCTAAGTCCGCGAGTCCTCCTGAGCGCCAGAGTAAAAGGCCAAGCGATGCCTATCCGGGAGATGTTAGTGTGCATAGAGTGCCATCCTAGGAAACGCACGCTGCTGCACTTTTGTGGCTCTGTCCGCTTAGTTCGGCCTGGCAGTGTGAACCCGGGACGCGAACATGGAGCCCCGGAGAGCAAGGCCCAAGAGGCACCAGCTCTACCGCAGCTCTTCTTCCCTGACGAAACTGAAGCCTTGCTGAGGAAGCAGCGGCGAAGTGCTGTTCGCTGCAAGGCAAAGCCTCTGCGAAAGCACAGCATTCGCTGAGAAATGTTCGGCGGGCTGCTGCTGCTTGCCTGAGCTCAGTCTCCCAGTGGGAGAAATGGCGGTGGGAGAAACCTGCATACAGTGAAAGCCTCTTTGCCTGGGCATCTCCCCTGGGAAAGCACAGCATTCGTAGGGAAATCAGAGTTGGGTTTGGGGATGCTGCTGCTGCTTGCCTGAGCTAGTCTCCGCAGCACGGTGGAAGATACCCGCATGGAGCGAAATACCCTTTGCCCTACCATCCCCTCTGCCTGAGAGAGAAGCATGGTCGCACAAGTCTGTCACCGCGCTCCCCAGGAGGAAGTGTGGGGAAGGCCCAGCACGACGCCCCCTGGGATGAGAAGGAGCCCTTGGCCTTGGGGTCGGGAAACGCTTGGGAAGCAGGATAGCCTGCCGTGGCACGAACAGCAGGGCAGTGGGAAGAAAAGTGTCACCCGCTCCCTGTGCGGAGAGATCGAAGCCTGGCTGCTAAGGAGACATGAGGGGACGACTAGGGCAGGGGCGCGTGCTCCACTCTGAGGAAGGAGTCTGGGCAGATGGCAGGCCTGTCCTGTGCCTCTGGTCCCAAGGGGAGAGCATCTCCTAGGCCACCTGTCCCAAGGGCAGTCGGGCTTGCCCCCAGGTGCCATAGCCGGAACTCGCAGAAACAAACCCATGGAGAAACGGGCAGTCAGATGCCGTCTTCCACCAAGATGTGGCAGTGTTGTGGGTGGCAGGTGGTGTGCCTGGTAAGGAGTGGAGACAGTCCCCCACAGTTCCCCATCCCAGTGCACGGGCCGTGTGCAGGGATCCTGTCGCCTCCTCTCTCCTGTGGTGAAGGCACTGGCCTAGACCCCGAGTCTGCCTGAGCGACGGAGTAAAAGGCAAAGCCTTACCTACGCCAGGAGATGGTAATGGGCATAGAGTGCCATGCTAGGCCACGCACGCTGCTGCAGGGTTGTGGCTGTGTCTGCTTAGTTCGGCTTAGCAAGGTGAACCCCGGGCGCGAACTGGGAGCCCGGGAATGCAAGGCCCAAGAGGCACCAGCTCTCCCGGGGCTCTTCATCCCTGCCGCGACAGAGCGAACGACCAAAGCCTTGCTGAGGAAGCAGCAGCGAAGTGCGGTTCGCGCCAAGCTGACAACATCTGCGAAAGCATAGCACTCGCTGGTAAATCAGAGTTGGTTCTGTGGGCGGCTTTTGCTGCTTGCCTTAGCCTAGTATTCGCAGCACGATGGGAGAAACCCGCATAGAGCGAAAGCCTCTTTGCCGGGGCATCCCCTTGGGAAAGCACAGCATTCTTTGGGAAATCAGAGTCGGGTCTGTGGGATGCTGCCTGCTGCTGGACAGAGCTGGTCTCCACAGCACGGTGTAATATACCCGCATGGAGCGAAATCCTCTTTGCCTGGGCATCCCCTCTGCCTGAGAGAGAAGCGGGGTGGCGCCTGTGGAAAGAGCCTTAAGGAAAGCCACAGTCTGTCACGGCAGAGCGACGGAAGCCTGGCTGCTAAGGAGACATGAGGGGAAGATTAGGGCAGGGGAAAGGGCTCCACTCTGAGGAAGGAGTCTGGGCAGAAAGCATGCCTGTCCTGGGCCTTTGGGCTCAAGGAGACAGCAGCTCCTTGGCCACCTATCCGTGGTGGAGACATGGGCTTGCCACCAGGCGCCTACCCTGAACTCGAGCAACAACTCCCAGAAAGAACTGGCCATCAGATGCTGGCTTCCTCCAGGATGTGGAAGCTTGGAGGAGGCACGGGGTTTAAGGGGAAGGAGTGGGGACAGTCCCCCAAAGCTCCCTATTCAGTGCACGGGCGGTGTGCAGGGATCCTGTCACCTCTCCTTTCCTGTGGGGAAAGCACTGGCTAAGTCCGCGAGTCCTCCTGAGCGCCAGAGTAAAAGGCCAAGCGATGCCTACCCGGGAGATGTTAGTGTGCATAGAGTGCCATCCTAGGAAACGCACGCTGCTGCACTTTTGTGGCTCTGTCCGCTTAGTTCGGCCTGGCAGTGTGAACCCGGGACGCGAACATGGAGCCCCGGAGAGCAAGGCCCAAGAGGCACCAGCTCTACCGCAGCTCTTCTTCCCTGACGAAACTGAAGCCTTGCTGAGGAAGCAGCGGCGAAGTGCTGTTCGCTGCAAGGCAAAGCCTCTGCGAAAGCACAGCATTCGCTGAGAAATGTTCGGCGGGCTGCTGCTGCTTGCCTGAGCTCAGTCTCCCAGTGGGAGAAATGGCGGTGGGAGAAACCTGCATACAGTGAAAGCCTCTTTGCCTGGGCATCTCCCCTGGGAAAGCACAGCATTCGTAGGGAAATCAGAGTTGGGTTTGGGGATGCTGCTGCTGCTTGCCTGAGCTAGTCTCCGCAGCACGGTGGAAGATACCCGCATGGAGCGAAATACCCTTTGCCCTACCATCCCCTCTGCCTGAGAGAGAAGCATGGTCGCACAAGTCTGTCACCGCGCTCCCCAGGAGGAAGTGTGGGGAAGGCCCAGCACGACGCCCCCTGGGATGAGAAGGAGCCCTTGGCCTTGGGGTCGGGAAATCCTTGGGAAGCAGGATAGCCTGCCGTGGCACGAACAGCAGGCCAGTGGCAAGAAATGTGTCACCCGCTCCCTGTGCGGAGAGATCGAAGCCTGGCTGCTAAGGAGACATGAGGGGACGACTAGGGCAGGGGCGCGTGCTCCACTCTGAGGAAGGAGTCTGGGCAGATGGCAGGCCTGTCCTGTGCCTCTGGTCCCAAGGGGAGAGCATCTCCTAGGCCACCTGTCCCAAGGGCAGTCGGGCTTGCCCCCAGGTGCCATACCCGGAACTCGCAGAAACAAACGCATGGAGAAACGGGCAGTCAGATGCCGTCTTCCACCAAGATGTGGCAGTGTTGTGGGTGGCAGGTGGTGTGCCTGGTAAGGAGTGGAGACAGTCCCCCACAGTTCCCCATCCCAGTGCACGGGCCGTGTGCAGGGATCCTGTCGCCTCCTCTCTCCTGTGGTGAAGGCACTGGCCTAGACCCCGAGTCTGCCTGAGCGACGGAGCAAAAGGCAAAGCCTTACCTACGCCAGGAGATGGTAATGGGCATAGAGTGCCATGCTAGGCCACGCACGCTGCTGCAGGGTTGTGGCTGTGTCTGCTACGTTCGGCTTAGCAAGGTGAACCCCGGGCGCGAACTGGGAGCCCGGGAATGCAAGGCCCAAGAGGCACCAGCTCTCCCGGGGCTCTTCATCCCTGCCGCGACAGAGCGAACGACCAAAGCCTTGCTGAGGAAGCAGCAGCGAAGTGCGGTTCGCGCCAAGCTGACAACATCTGCGAAAGCATAGCACTCGCTGGGAAATCAGAGTTGGTTCTGTGGGCTGCTTTTGCTGCTTGCCTTAGCCTAGTATTCGCAGCACGATGGGAGAAACCCGCATAGAGCAAAAGCCTCTTTGCCGGGGCATCCCCTTGGTAAAGCACAGCATTCTTTGGGAAATCAGAGTCGGGTCTGTGGGATGCTGCCTGCTGCTGGACAGAGCTGGTCTCCACAGCACGGTGTAATATACCCGCATGGAGCGAAATCCTCTTTGCCTGGGCATCCCCTCTGCCTGAGAGAGAAGCGGGGTGGCGCCTGTGGAAAGAGCCTTAAGGAAAGCCACAGTCTGTCACGGCAGAGCGACGGAAGCCTGGCTGCTAAGGAGACATGAGGGGAAGATTAGGGCAGGGGAAAGGGCTCCACTCTGAGGAAGGAGTCTGGGCAGAAAGCATGCCTGTCCTGGGCCTTTGGGCTCAAGGAGACAGCAGCTCCTTGGCCACCTATCCGTGGTGGAGACATGGGCTTGCCACCAGGCGCCTACCCTGAACTCGAGCAACAACTCCCAGAAAGAACTGGCCATCAGATGCTGGCTTCCTCCAGGATGTGGAAGCTTGGAGGAGGCACGGGGTTTAAGGGGAAGGAGTGGGGACAGTCCCCCAAAGCTCCCTATTCAGTGCACGGGCGGTGTGCAGGGATCCTGTCACCTCTCCTTTCCTGTGGGGAAAGCACTGGCTAAGTCCGCGAGTCCTCCTGAGCGCCAGAGTAAAAGGCCAAGCGATGCCTACCCGGGAGATGTTAGTGTGCATAGAGTGCCATCCTAGGAAACGCACGCTGCTGCACTTTTGTGGCTCTGTCCGCTTAGTTCGGCCTGGCAGTGTGAACCCGGGACGCGAACATGGAGCCCCGGAGAGCAAGGCCCAAGAGGCACCAGCTCTACCGCAGCTCTTCTTCCCTGACGAAACTGAAGCCTTGCTGAGGAAGCAGCGGCGAAGTGCTGTTCGCTGCAAGGCAAAGCCTCTGCGAAAGCACAGCATTCGCTGAGAAATGTTCGGCGGGCTGCTGCTGCTTGCCTGAGCTCAGTCTCCCAGTGGGAGAAATGGCGGTGGGAGAAACCCGCATACAGTGAAAGCCTCTTTGCCTGGGCATCTCCCCTGGGAAAGCACAGCATTCGTAGGGAAATCAGAGTTGGGTTTGGTGATGCTGCTGCTGCTTGCCTGAGCTAGTCTCCGCAGCACGGTGGAAGATACCCGCATGGAGCGAAATACCCTTTGCCCTACCATCCCCTCTGCCTGAGAGCGAAGCATGGTCGCACAAGTCTGTCACCGCGCTCCCCAGGAGGAAGTGTGGGGAAGGCCCAGCACGACGCCCCCTGGGATGAGAAGGAGCCCTTGGCCTTGGGGTCGGGAAACGCTTGGGAAGCAGGATAGCCTGCCGTGGCACGAACAGCAGGCCAGTGGCAAGACAAGTGTCACCCGCTCCCTGTGCGGAGAGATCGAAGCCTGGCTGCTAAGGAGACATGAGGGGACGACTAGGGCAGGGGCGCGTGCTCCACTCTGAGGAAGGAGTCTGGGCAGATGGCAGGCCTGTCCTGTGCCTCTGGTCCCAAGGGGAGAGCATCTCCTAGGCCACCTGTCCCAAGGGCAGTCGGGCTTGCCCCCAGGTGCCATACCCGGAACTCGCAGAAACAAACCCATGGAGAAACGGGCAGTCATATGCCGTCTTCCATCAAGATGTGGCAGTGTTGTGGGTGGCAGGTGGTGTGCCTGGTAAGGAGTGGAGACAGTCCCCCACAGTTCCCCATCCCAGTGCACGGGCCGTGTGCAGGGATCCTGTCGCCTCCTCTCTCCTGTGGTGAAGGCACTGGCCTAGACCCCGAGTCTGCCTGAGCGACGGAGCAAAAGGCAAAGCCTTACCTACGCCAGGAGATGGTAATGGGCATAGAGTGCCATGCTAGGCCACGCACGCTGCTGCAGGGTTGTGGCTGTGTCTGCTACGTTCGGCTTAGCAAGGTGAACCCCGGGCGCGAACTGGGAGCCCGGGAATGCAAGGCCCAAGAGGCACCAGCTCTCCCGGGGCTCTTCATCCCTGCCGCGACAGAGCGAACGACCAAAGCCTTGCTGAGGAAGCAGCAGCGAAGTGCGGTTCGCGCCAAGCTGACAACATCTGCGAAAGCATAGCACTCGCTGGGAAATCAGAGTTGGTTCTGTGGGCGGCTTTTGCTGCTTGCCTTAGCCTAGTATTCGCAGCACGATGGGAGAAACCCGCATAGAGCGAAAGCCTCTTTGCCGGGGCATCCCCTTGGGAAAGCACAGCATTCTTTGGGAAATCAGAGTCGGGTCTGTGGGATGCTGCCTGCTGCTGGACAGAGCTGGTCTCCACAGCACGGTGTAATATACCCGCATGGAGCGAAATCCTCTTTGCCTGGGCATCCCCTCTGCCTGAGAGAGAAGCGGGGTGGCGCCTGTGGAAAGAGCCTTAAGGAAAGCCACAGTCTGTCACGGCAGAGCGACGGAAGCCTGGCTGCTAAGGAGACATGAGGGGAAGATTAGGGCAGGGGAAAGGGCTCCACTCTGAGGAAGGAGTCTGGGCAGAAAGCATGCCTGTCCTGGGCCTTTGGGCTCAAGGAGACAGCAGCTCCTTGGCCACCTATCCGTGGTGGAGACATGGGCTTGCCACCAGGCGCCTACCCTGAACTCGAGCAACAACTCCCAGAAAGAACTGGCCATCAGATGCTGGCTTCCTCCAGGATGTGGAAGCTTGGAGGAGGCACGGGGTTTAAGGGGAAGGAGTGGGGACAGTCCCCCAAAGCTCCCTATTCAGTGCACGGGCGGTGTGCAGGGATCCTGTCACCTCTCCTTTCCTGTGGGGAAAGCACTGGCTAAGTCCGCGAGTCCTCCTGAGCGCCAGAGTAAAAGGCCAAGCGATGCCTACCCGGGAGATTTTAGTGTGCATAGAGTGCCATCCTAGGAAACGCACGCTGCTGCACTTTTGTGGCTCTGTCCGCTTAGTTCGGCCTGGCAGTGTGAACCCGGGACGCGAACATGGAGCCCCGGAGAGCAAGGCCCAAGAGGCACCAGCTCTACCGCAGCTCTTCTTCCCTGACGAAACTGAAGCCTTGCTGAGGAAGCAGCGGCGAAGTGCTGTTCGCTGCAAGGCAAAGCCTCTGCGAAAGCACAGCATTCGCTGAGAAATGTTCGGCGGGCTGCTGCTGCTTGCCTGAGCTCAGTCTCCCAGTGGGAGAAATGGCGGTGGGAGAAACCCGCATACAGTGAAAGCCTCTTTGCCTGGGCATCTCCCCTGGGAAAGCACAGCATTCGTAGGGAAATCAGAGTTGGGTTTGGGGATGCTGCTGCTGCTTGCCTGAGCTAGTCTCCACAGCACGGTGGAAGATACCCGCATGGAGCGAAATACCCTTTGCCCTACCATCCCCTCTGCCTGAGAGAGAAGCATGGTCGCACAAGTCTGTCACCGCGCTCCCCAGGAGGAAGTGTGGGGAAGGCCCAGCACGACGCCCCCTGGGATGAGAAGGAGCCCTTGGCCTTGGGGTCGGGAAACGCTTGGGAAGCAGGATAGCCTGCCGTGGCACGAACAGCAGGCCAGTGGCAAGAAAAGTGTCACCCGCTCCCTGTGCGGAGAGATCGAAGCCTGGCTGCTCAGGAGACATGAGGGGACGACTAGGGCAGGGGCGCGTGCTCCACTCTGAGGAAGGAGTCTGGGCAGATGGCAGGCCTGTCCTGTGCCTCTGGTCCCAAGGGGAGAGCATCTCCTAGGCCACCTGTCCCAAGGGCAGTCGGGCTTGCCCCCAGGTGCCATACCCGGAACTCGCAGAAACAAACCCATGGAGAAACGGGCAGTCAGATGCCGTCTTCCACCAAGATGTGGCAGTGTTGTGGGTGGCAGGTGGTGTGCCTGGTAAGGAGTGGAGACAGTCCCCCACAGTTCCCCATCCCAGTGCACGGGCCGTGTGCAGGGATCCTGTCGCCTCCTCTCTCCTGTGGTGAAGGCACTGGCCTAGACCCCGCGTCTGCCTGAGCGACGGAGCAAAAGGCAAAGCCGTACCTACGCCAGGAGATGGTAATGGGCATAGAGTGCCATGCTAGGCCACGCACGCTGCTGCAGGGTTGTGGCTGTGTCTGCTTAGTTCGGCTTAGCAAGGTGAACCCCGGGCGCGAATTGGGAGCCCGGGAATGCAAGGCCCAAGAGGCACCAGCTCTCCCGGGGCTCTTCATCCCTGCCGCGACAGAGCGAACGACCAAAGCCTTGCTGAGGAAGCAGCAGCGAAGTGCGGTTCGCGCCAAGCTGACAACATCTGCGAAAGCATAGCACTCGCTGGGAAATCAGAGTTGGTTCTGTGGGCTGCTTTTGCTGCTTGCCTTAGCCTAGTATTCGCAGCACGATGGGAGAAACCCGCATAGAGCGAAAGCCTCTTTGCCGGGGCATCCCCTTGGGAAAGCACAGCATTCTTTGGGAAATCAGAGTCGGGTCTGTGGGATGCTGCCTGCTGCTGGACAGAGCTGGTCTCCACAGCACTGTGTAATAAACCCGCATGGAGCGAAATACTCTTTGCCTGGGCATCCCCTCTGCCTGAGAGAGAAGCGGGGTGGCGCCTGTGGAAAGAGCCTTAAGGAAAGCGACACGTCTGTCACGGCAGAGCGACGGAAGCCTGGCTGCTAAGGAGACACGAGGGGAAGATTAGGGCAGGGGAAAGGGCTCCACTCTGAGGAAGGAGTCTGGGCAGAAAGCATGCCTGTCCTGAGCCTTTGGGCTCAAGGAGACAGCAGCTCCTTGGCCACCTATCCGTGGTGGAGACATGGGCTTGCCACCAGGCGCCTACCCTGAACTCGAGCAACAACTCCCAGAAAGAACTGGCCATCAGATGCTGGCTTCCTCCAGGATGTGGAAGCTTGGAGGAGGCACGGGGTTTAAGGGGAAGGAGTGGGGACAGTCCCCCAAAGCTCCCTATTCAGTGCACGGGCGGTGTGCAGGGATCCTGTCACCTCTCCTTTCCTGTGGGGAAAGCACTGGCTAAGTCCGCGAGTCCTCCTGAGCGCCAGAGTAAAAGGCCAAGCGATGCCTATCCGGGAGATGTTAGTGTGCATAGAGTGCCATCCTAGGAAACGCACGCTGCTGCACTTTTGTGGCTCTGTCCGCTTAGTTCGGCCTGGCAGTGTGAACCCGGGACGCGAACATGGAGCCCCGGAGAGCAAGGCCCAAGAGGCACCAGCTCTACCGCAGCTCTTCTTCCCTGACGAAACTGAAGCCTTGCTGAGGAAGCAGCGGCGAAGTGCTGTTCGCTGCAAGGCAAAGCCTCTGCGAAAGCACAGCATTCGCTGAGAAATGTTCGGCGGGCTGCTGCTGCTTGCCTGAGCTCAGTCTCCCAGTGGGAGAAATGGCGGTGGGAGAAACCTGCATACAGTGAAAGCCTCTTTGCCTGGGCATCTCCCCTGGGAAAGCACAGCATTCGTAGGGAAATCAGAGTTGGGTTTGGGGATGCTGCTGCTGCTTGCCTGAGCTAGTCTCCGCAGCACGGTGGAAGATACCCGCATGGAGCGAAATACCCTTTGCCCTACCATCCCCTCTGCCTGAGAGAGAAGCATGGTCGCACAAGTCTGTCACCGCGCTCCCCAGGAGGAAGTGTGGGGAAGGCCCAGCACGTCGCCCCCTGGGATGAGAAGGAGCCCTTGGCCTTGGGGTCGGGAAATCCTTGGGAAGCAGGATAGCCTGCCGTGGCACGAACAGCAGGCCAGTGGCAAGAAATGTGTCACCCGCTCCCTGTGCGGAGAGATCGAAGCCTGGCTGCTAAGGAGACATGAGGGGACGACTAGGGCAGGGGCGCGTGCTCCACTCTGAGGAAGGAGTCTGGGCAGATGGCAGGCCTGTCCTGTGCCTCTGGTCCCAAGGGGAGAGCATCTCCTAGGCCACCTGTCCCAAGGGCAGTCGGGCTTGCCCCCAGGTGCCATACCCGGAACTCACAGAAACAAACGCATGGAGAAACGGGCAGTCAGATGCCGTCTTCCACCAAGATGTGGCAGTGTTGTGGGTGGCAGGTGGTGTGCCTGGTAAGGAGTGGAGACAGTCCCCCACAGTTCCCCATCCCAGTGCACGGGCCGTGTGCAGGGATCCTGTCGCCTCCTCTCTCCTGTGGTGAAGGCACTGGCCTAGACCCCGAGTCTGCCTGAGCGACGGAGCAAAAGGCAAAGCCTTACCTACGCCAGGAGATGGTAATGGGCATAGAGTGCCATGCTAGGCCACGCACGCTGCTGCAGGGTTGTGGCTGTGTCTGCTACGTTCGGCTTAGCAAGGTGAACCCCGGGCGCGAACTGGGAGCCCGGGAATGCAAGGCCCAAGAGGCACCAGCTCTCCCGGGGCTCTTCATCCCTGCCGCGACAGAGCGAACGACCAAAGCCTTGCTGAGGAAGCAGCAGCGAAGTGCGGTTCGCGCCAAGCTGACAACATCTGCGAAAGCATAGCACTCGCTGGGAAATCAGAGTTGGTTCTGTGGGCTGCTTTTGCTGCTTGCCTTAGCCTAGTATTCGCAGCACGATGGGAGAAACCCGCATAGAGCGAAAGCCTCTTTGCCGGGGCATCCCCTTGGTAAAGCACAGCATTCTTTGGGAAATCAGAGTCGGGTCTGTGGGATGCTGCCTGCTGCTGGACAGAGCTGGTCTCCACAGCACGGTGTAATATACCCGCATGGAGCGAAATCCTCTTTGCCTGGGCATCCCCTCTGCCTGAGAGAGAAGCGGGGTGGCGCCTGTGGAAAGAGCCTTAAGGAAAGCCACAGTCTGTCACGGCAGAGCGACGGAAGCCTGGCTGCTAAGGAGACATGAGGGGAAGATTAGGGCAGGGGAAAGGGCTCCACTCTGAGGAAGGAGTCTGGGCAGAAAGCATGCCTGTCCTGGGCCTTTGGGCTCAAGGAGACAGCAGCTCCTTGGCCACCTATCCGTGGTGGAGACATGGGCTTGCCACCAGGCGCCTACCCTGAACTCGAGCAACAACTCCCAGAAAGAACTGGCCATCAGATGCTGGCTTCCTCCAGGATGTGGAAGCTTGGAGGAGGCACGGGGTTTAAGGGGAAGGAGTGGGGACAGTCCCCCAAAGCTCCCTATTCAGTGCACGGGCGGTGTGCAGGGATCCTGTCACCTCTCCTTTCCTGTGGGGAAAGCACTGGCTAAGTCCGCGAGTCCTCCTGAGCGCCAGAGTAAAAGGCCAAGCGATGCCTACCCGGGAGATGTTAGTGTGCATAGAGTGCCATCCTAGGAAACGCACGCTGCTGCACTTTTGTGGCTCTGTCCGCTTAGTTCGGCCTGGCAGTGTGAACCCGGGACGCGAACATGGAGCCCCGGAGAGCAAGGCCCAAGAGGCACCAGCTCTACCGCAGCTCTTCTTCCCTGACGAAACTGAAGCCTTGCTGAGGAAGCAGCGGCGAAGTGCTGTTCGCTGCAAGGCAAAGCCTCTGCGAAAGCACAGCATTCGCTGAGAAATGTTCGGCGGGCTGCTGCTGCTTGCCTGAGCTCAGTCTCCCAGTGGGAGAAATGGCGGTGGGAGAAACCCGCATACAGTGAAAGCCTCTTTGCCTGGGCATCTCCCCTGGGAAAGCACAGCATTCGTAGGGAAATCAGAGTTGGGTTTGGGGATGCTGCTGCTGCTTGCCTGAGCTAGTCTCCGCAGCACGGTGGAAGATACCCGCATGGAGCGAAATACCCTTTGCCCTACCATCCCCTCTGCCTGAGAGCGAAGCATGGTCGCACAAGTCTGTCACCGCGCTCCCCAGGAGGAAGTGTGGGGAAGGCCCAGCACGACGCCCCCTGGGATGAGAAGGAGCCCTTGGCCTTGGGGTCGGGAAACGCTTGGGAAGCAGGATAGCCTGCCGTGGCACGAACAGCAGGCCAGTGGCAAGACAAGTGTCACCCGCTCCCTGTGCGGAGAGATCGAAGCCTGGCTGCTAAGGAGACATGAGGGGACGACTAGGGCAGGGGCGCGTGCTCCACTCTGAGGAAGGAGTCTGGGCAGATGGCAGGCCTGTCCTGTGCCTCTGGTCCCAAGGGGAGAGCATCTCCTAGGCCACCTGTCCCAAGGGCAGTCGGGCTTGCCCCCAGGTGCCATACCCGGAACTCGCAGAAACAAACCCATGGAGAAACGGGCAGTCATATGCCGTCTTCCACCAAGATGTGGCAGTCTTGTGGGTGGCAGGTGGTGTGCCTGGTAAGGAGTGGAGACAGTCCCCCACAGTTCCCCATCCCAGTGCACGGGCCGTGTGCAGGGATCCTGTCGCCTCCTCTCTCCTGTGGTGAAGGCACTGGCCTAGACCCCGAGTCTGCCTGAGCGACGGAGCAAAAGGCAAAGCCTTACCTACGCCAGGAGATGGTAATGGGCATAGAGTGCCATGCTAGGCCACGCACGCTGCTGCAGGGTTGTGGCTGTGTCTGCTACGTTCGGCTTAGCAAGGTGAACCCCGGGCGCGAACTGGGAGCCCGGGAATGCAAGGCCCAAGAGGCACCAGCTCTCCCGGGGCTCTTCATCCCTGCCGCGACAGAGCGAACGACCAAAGCCTTGCTGAGGAAGCAGCAGCGAAGTGCGGTTCGCGCCAAGCTGACAACATCTGCGAAAGCATAGCACTCGCTGGGAAATCAGAGTTGGTTCTGTGGGCTGCTTTTGCTGCTTGCCTTAGCCTAGTATTCGCAGCACGATGGGAGAAACCCGCATAGAGTGAAAGCCTCTTTGCCGGGGCATCCCCTTGGGAAAGCACAGCATTCTTTGGGAAATCAGAGTCGGGTCTGTGGGATGCTGCCTGCTGCTGGACAGAGCTGGTCTCCACAGCACTGTGTAATAAACCCGCATGGAGCGAAATACTCTTTGCCTGGGCATCCCCTCTGCCTGAGAGAGAAGCGGGGTGGCGCCTGTGGAAAGAGCCTTAAGGAAAGCGACACGTCTGTCACGGCAGAGCGACGGAAGCCTGGCTGCTAAGGAGACACGAGGGGAAGATTAGGGCAGGGGAAATGGCTCCACTCTGAGGAAGGAGTCTGGGCAGAAAGCATGCCTGTCCTGAGCCTTTGGGCTCAAGGAGACAGCAGCTCCTTGGCCACCTATCCGTGGTGGAGACATGGGCTTGCCACCAGGCGCCTACCCTGAACTCGAGCAACAACTCCCAGAAAGAACTGGCCATCAGATGCTGGCTTCCTCCAGGATGTGGAAGCTTGGAGGAGGCACGGGGTTTAAGGGGAAGGAGTGGGGACAGTCCCCCAAAGCTCCCTATTCAGTGCACGGGCGGTGTGCAGGGATCCTGTCACCTCTCCTTTCCTGTGGGGAAAGCACTGGCTAAGTCCGCGAGTCCTCCTGAGCGCCAGAGTAAAAGGCCAAGCGATGCCTACCCGGGAGATGTTAGTGTGCATAGAGTGCCATCCTAGGAAACGCACGCTGCTGCACTTTTGTGGCTCTGTCCGCTTAGTTCGGCCTGGCAGTGTGAACCCGGGACGCGAACATGGAGCCCCGGAGAGCAAGGCCCAAGAGGCACCAGCTCTACCGCAGCTCTTCTTCCCTGACGAAACTGAAGCCTTGCTGAGGAAGCAGCGGCGAAGTGCTGTTCGCTGCAAGGCAAAGCCTCTGCGAAAGCACAGCATTCGCTGAGAAATGTTCGGCGGGCTGCTGCTGCTTGCCTGAGCTCAGTCTCCCAGTGGGAGAAATGGCGGTGGGAGAACCCTGCATACAGTGAAAGCCTCTTTGCCTGGGCATCTCCCCTGGGAAAGCACAGCATTCGTAGGGAAATCAGAGTTGGGTTTGGGGATGCTGCTGCTGCTTGCCTGAGCTAGTCTCCGCAGCACGGTGGAAGATACCCGCATGGAGCGAAATACCCTTTGCCCTACCATCCCCTCTGCCTGAGAGAGAAGCATGGTCGCACAAGTCTGTCACCGCGCTCCCCAGGAGGAAGTGTGGGGAAGGCCCAGCACGACGCCCCCTGGGATGAGAAGGAGCCCTTGGCCTTGGGGTCTGGAAACGCTTGGGGAGCAGGATAGCCTGCCGTGGCACGAACAGCAGGCCAGTGGCAAGACAAGTGTCACCCGCTCCCTGTGCGGAGAGATCGAAGCCTGGCTGCTAAGGAGACATGAGGGGACGACTAGGGCAGGGGCGCGTGCTCCACTCTGAGGAAGGAGTCTGGGCAGATGGCAGGCCTGTCCTGTGCCTCTGGTCCCAAGGGGAGAGCATCTCCTAGGCCACCTGTCCCAAGGGCAGTCGGGCTTGCCCCCAGGTGCCATACCCGGAACTCGCAGAAACAAACCCATGGAGAAACGGGCAGTCAGATGCCGTCTTCCACCAAGATGTGGCAGTGTTGTGGGTGGCAGGTGGTGTGCCTGGTAAGGAGTGGAGACAGTCCCCCACAGTTCCCCATCCCAGTGCACGGGCCGTGTGCAGGGATCCTGTCGCCTCCTCTCTCCTGTGGTGAAGGCACTGGCCTAGACCCCGAGTCTGCCTGAGCGACGGAGCAAAAGGCAAAGCCTTACCTACGCCAGGAGATGGTAATGGGCATAGAGTGCCATGCTAGGCCACGCACGCTGCTGCAGGGTTGTGGCTGTGTCTGCTACGTTCGGCTTAGCAAGGTGAACCCCGGGCGCGAACTGGGAGCCCGGCAATGCAAGGCCCAAGAGGCACCAGCTCTCCCGGGGCTCTTCATCCCTGCCGCGACAGAGCGAACGACCAAAGCCTTGCTGAGGAAGCAGCAGCGAAATGCGGTTCGCGCCAAGCTGACAACATCTGCGAAAGCATAGCACTCGCTGGTAAATCAGAGTTGGTTCTGTGGGCGGCTTTTGCTGCTTGCCTTAGCCTAGTATTCGCAGCACGATGGGAGAAACCCGCATAGAGCGAAAGCCTCTTTGCCGGGGCATCCCCTTGGGAAAGCACAGCATTCTATTGGAAATCAGAGTCGGGTCTGTGGGATGCTGCCTGCTGCTTGCCGGAGCTAGTTTCCACAGCATGGTGTAATAAACCCGCATGGAGCGAAATACTCTTTGCCTGGGCATCCCCTCTGCCTGAGAGAGAAGCGGGGTGGCGCCTGTGGAAAGAGCCTTAAGGAAAGCCACAGTCTGTCACGGCAGAGCGACGGAAGCCTGGCTGCTAAGGAGACATGAGGGGAAGATTAGGGCAGGGGAAAGGGCTCCACTCTGAGGAAGGAGTCTGGGCAGAAAGCATGCCTGTCCTGGGCCTTTGGGCTCAAGGAGACAGCAGCTCCTTGGCCACCTATCCGTGGTGGAGACATGGGCTTGCCACCAGGCGCCTACCCTGAACTCGAGCAACAACTCCCAGAAAGAACTGGCCATCAGATGCTGGCTTCCTCCAGGATGTGGAAGCTTGGAGGAGGCACGGGGTTTAAGGGGAAGGAGTGGGGACAGTCCCCCAAAGCTCCCTATTCAGTGCACGGGCGGTGTGCAGGGATCCTGTCACCTCTCCTTTCCTGTGGGGAAAGCACTGGCTAAGTCCGCGAGTCCTCCTGAGCGCCAGAGTAAAAGGCCAAGCGATGCCTACCCGGGAGATGTTAGTGTGCATAGAGTGCCATCCTAGGAAACGCACGCTGCTGCACTTTTGTGGCTCTGTCCGCTTAGTTCGGCCTGGCAGTGTGAACCCGGGACGCGAACATGGAGCCCCGGAGAGCAAGGCCCAAGAGGCACCAGCTCTACCGCAGCTCTTCTTCCCTGACGAAACTGAAGCCTTGCTGAGGAAGCAGCGGCGAAGTGCTGTTCGCTGCAAGGCAAAGCCTCTGCGAAAGCACAGCATTCGCTGAGAAATGTTCGGCGGGCTGCTGCTGCTTGCCTGAGCTCAGTCTCCCAGTGGGAGAAATGGCGGTGGGAGAAACCCGCATACAGTGAAAGCCTCTTTGCCTGGGCATCTCCCCTGGGAAAGCACAGCATTCGTAGGGAAATCAGAGTTGGGTTTGGGGATGCTGCTGCTGCTTGCCTGAGCTAGTCTCCGCAGCACGGTGGAAGATACCCGCATGGAGCGAAATACCCTTTGCCCTACCATCCCCTCTGCCTGAGAGCGAAGCATGGTCGCACAAGTCTGTCACCGCGCTCCCCAGGAGGAAGTGTGGGGAAGGCCCAGCACGACGCCCCCTGGGATGAGAAGGAGCCCTTGGCCTTGGGGTCGGGAAACGCTTGGGAAGCAGGATAGCCTGCCGTGGCAAGAACAGCAGGCCAGTGGCAAGACAAGTGTCACCCGCTCCCTGTGCGGAGAGATTGAAGCCTGGCTGCTAAGGAGACATGAGGGGACGACTAGGGCAGGGGCGCGTGCTCCACTCTGAGGAAGGAGTCTGGGCAGATGGCAGGCCTGTCCTGTGCCTCTGGTCCCAAGGGGAGAGCATCTCCTAGGCCACCTGTCCCAAGGGCAGTCGGGCTTGCCCCCAGGTGCCATACCCGGAACTCGCAGAAACAAACCCATGGAGAAACGGGCAGTCATATGCCGTCTTCCACCAAGATGTGGCAGTCTTGTGGGTGGCAGGTGGTGTGCCTGGTAAGGAGTGGAGACAGTCCCCCACAGTTCCCCATCCCAGTGCACGGGCCGTGTGCAGGGATCCTGTCGCCTCCTCTCTCCTGTGGTGAAGGCACTGGCCTAGACCCCGAGTCTGCCTGAGCGACGGAGCAAAAGGCAAAGCCTTACCTACGCCAGGAGATGGTAATGGGCATAGAGTGCCATGCTAGGCCACGCACGCTGCTGCAGGGTTGTGGCTGTGTCTGCTACGTTCGGCTTAGCAAGGTGAACCCCGGGCGCGAACTGGGAGCCCGGGAATGCAAGGCCCAAGAGGCACCAGCTCTCCCGGGGCTCTTCATCCCTGCCGCGACAGAGCGAACGACCAAAGCCTTGCTGAGGAAGCAGCAGCGAAGTGCGGTTCGCGCCAAGCTGACAACATCTGCGAAAGCATAGCACTCGCTGGGAAATCAGAGTTGGTTCTGTGGGCTGCTTTTGCTGCTTGCCTTAGCCTAGTATTCGCAGCACGATGGGAGAAACCCGCATAGAGCGAAAGCCTCTTTGCCGGGGCATCCCCTTGGGAAAGCACAGCATTCTTTGGGAAATCAGAGTCGGGTCTGTGGGATGCTGCCTGCTGCTGGACAGAGCTGGTCTCCACAGCACGGTGTAATAAACCCGCATGGAGCGAAATCCTCTTTGCATGGGCATCCCCTCTGCCTGAGAGAGAAGCGGGGTGGCGCCTGTGGAAAGAGCCTTAAGGAAAGCCACACGTCTGTCACGGCAGAGCGACGGAAGCCTGGCTGCTAAGGAGACACGAGGGGAAGATTAGGGCAGGGGAAAGGGCTCCACTCTGAGGAAGGAGTCTGGGCAGAAAGCATGCCTGTCCTGAGCCTTTGGGCTCAAGGAGACAGCAGCTCCTTGGCCACCTATCCGTGGTGGAGACATGGGCTTGCCACCAGGCGCCTACCCTGAACTCGAGCAACAACTCCCAGAAAGAACTGGCCATCAGATGCTGGCTTCCTCCAGGATGTGGAAGCTTGGAGGAGGCACGGGGTTTAAGGGGAAGGAGTGGGGACAGTCCCCCAAAGCTCCCTATTCAGTGCACGGGCGGTGTGCAGGGATCCTGTCACCTCTCCTTTCCTGTGGGGAAAGCACTGGCTAAGTCCGCGAGTCCTCCTGAGCGCCAGAGTAAAAGGCCAAGCGATGCCTACCCGGGAGATGTTAGTGTGCATAGAGTGCCATCCTAGGAAACGCACGCTGCTGCACTTTTGTGGCTCTGTCCGCTTAGTTCGGCCTGGCAGTGTGAACCCGGGACGCGAACATGGAGCCCCGGAGAGCAAGGCCCAAGAGGCACCAGCTCTACCGCAGCTCTTCTTCCCTGACGAAACTGAAGCCTTGCTGAGGAAGCAGCGGCGAAGTGCTGTTCGCTGCAAGGCAAAGCCTCTGCGAAAGCACAGCATTCGCTGAGAAATGTTCGGCGGGCTGCTGCTGCTTGCCTGAGCTCAGTCTCCCAGTGGGAGAAATGGCGGTGGGAGAAACCCGCATACAGTGAAAGCCTCTTTGCCTGGGCATCTCCCCTGGGAAAGCACAGCATTCGTAGGGAAATCAGAGTTGGGTTTGGGGATGCTGCTGCTGCTTGCCTGAGCTAGTCTCCGCAGCACGGTGGAAGATACCCGCATGGAGCGAAATACCCTTTGCCCTACCATCCCCTCTGCCTGAGAGAGAAGCATGGTCACACAAGTCTGTCACCGCGCTCCCCAGGAGGAAGTGTGGGGAAGGCCCAGCACGACGCCCCCTGGGATGAGAAGGAGCCCTTGGCCTTGGGGTCGGGAAACGCTTGGGAAGCAGGATAGCCTGCCGTGGCACGAACAGCAGGGCAGTGGGAAGAAAAGTGTCACCCGCTCCCTGTGCGGAGAGATCGAAGCCTGGCTGCTAAGGAGACATGAGGGGACGACTAGGGCAGGGGCACGTGCTCCACTCTGAGGAAGGAGTCTGGGCAGATGGCAGGCCTGTCCTGTGCCTCTGGTCCCAAGGGGAGAGCATCTCCTAGGCCACCTGTCCCAAGGGCAGTCGGGCTTGCCCCCAGGTGCCATACCCGGAACTCGCAGAAACAAACCCATGGAGAAACGGGCAGTCAGATGCCGTCTTCCACCAAGATGTGGCAGTGTTGTGGGTGGCAGGTGGTGTGCCTGGTAAGGAGTGGAGACAGTCCCCCACAGTTCCCCATCCCAGTGCACGGGCCGTGTGCAGGGATCCTGTCACCTCCTCTCTCCTGTGGTGAAGGCACTGGCCTAGACCCCGAGTCTGCCTGAGCGACGGAGCAAAAGGCAAAGCCTTACCTACGCCAGGAGATGGTAATGGGCATAGAGTGCCATGCTAGGCCACGCACGCTGCTGCAGGGTTGTGGCTGTGTCTGCTTAGTTCGGCTTAGCAAGGTGAACCCCGGGCGCGAACTGGGAGCCCGGGAATGCAAGGCCCAAGAGGCACCAGCTCTCCCGGGGCTCTTCATCCCTGCCGCGACAGAGCGAACGACCAAAGCCTTGCTGAGGAAGCAGCAGCGAAGTGCGGTTCGCGCCAAGCTGACAACATCTGCGAAAGCATAGCACTCGCTGGTAAATCAGAGTTGGTTCTGTGGGCGGCTTTTGCTGCTTGCCTTAGCCTAGTATTCGCAGCACGATGGGAGAAACCCGCATAGAGCGAAAGCCTCTTTGCCGGGGCATCCCCTTGGGAAAGCACAGCATTCTTTGGGAAATCAGAGTCGGGTCTGTGGGATGCTGCCTGCTGCTGGACAGAGCTGGTCTCCACAGCACGGTGTAATAAACCCGCATGGAGCGAAATACTCTTTGCCTGGGCATCCCCTCTGCCTGAGAGAGAAGCGGGGTGGCGCCTGTGGAAAGAGCCTTAAGGAAAGCCACAGTCTGTCACGGCAGAGCGACGGAAGCCTGGCTGCTAAGGAGACATGAGGGGAAGATTAGGGCAGGGGAAAGGGCTCCACTCTGAGGAAGGAGTCTGGGCAGAAAGCATGCCTGTCCTGGGCCTTTGGGCTCAAGGAGACAGCAGCTCCTTGGCCACCTATCCGTGGTGGAGACATGGGCTTGCCACCAGGCGCCTACCCTGAACTCGAGCAACAACTCCCAGAAAGAACTGGCCATCAGATGCTGGCTTCCTCCAGGATGTGGAAGCTTGGAGGAGGCACGGGGTTTAAGGGGAAGGAGTGGGGACAGTCCCCCAAAGCTCCCTATTCAGTGCACGGGCGGTGTGCAGGGATCCTGTCACCTCTCCTTTCCTGTGGGGAAAGCACTGGCTAAGTCCGCGAGTCCTCCTGAGCGCCAGAGTAAAAGGCCAAGCGATGCCTACCCGGGAGATGTTAGTGTGCATAGAGTGCCATCCTAGGAAACGCACGCTGCTGCACTTTTGTGGCTCTGTCCGCTTAGTTCGGCCTGGCAGTGTGAACCCGGGACGCGAACATGGAGCCCCGGAGAGCAAGGCCCAAGAGGCACCAGCTCTACCGCAGCTCTTCTTCCCTGACGAAACTGAAGCCTTGCTGAGGAAGCAGCGGCGAAGTGCTGTTCGCTGCAAGGCAAAGCCTCTGCGAAAGCACAGCATTCGCTGAGAAATGTTCGGCGGGCTGCTGCTGCTTGCCTGAGCTCAGTCTCCCAGTGGGAGAAATGGCGGTGGGAGAAACCCGCATACAGTGAAAGCCTCTTTGCCTGGGCATCTCCCCTGGGAAAGCACAGCATTCGTAGGGAAATCAGAGTTGGGTTTGGGGATGCTGCTGCTGCTTGCCTGAGCTAGTCTCCGCAGCACGGTGGAAGATACCCGCATGGAGCGAAATACCCTTTGCCCTACCATCCCCTCTGCCTGAGAGAGAAGCATGGTCGCACAAGTCTGTCACCGCGCTCCCCAGGAGGAAGTGTGGGGAAGGCCCAGCACGACGCCCCCTGGGATGAGAAGGAGCCCTTGGCCTTGGGGTCGGGAAACGCTTGGGAAGCAGGATAGCCTGCCGTGGCACGAACAGCAGGCCAGTGGCAAGAAAAGTGTCACCCGCTCCCTGTGCGGAGAGATCGAAGCCTGGCTGCTAAGGAGACATGAGGGGACGACTAGGGCAGGGGCGCGTGCTCCACTCTGAGGAAGGAGTCTGGGCAGATGGCAGGCCTGTCCTGTGCCTCTGGTCCCAAGGGGAGAGCATCTCCTAGGCCACCTGTCCCAAGGGCAGTCGGGCTTGCCCCCAGGTGCCATACCCGGAACTCGCAGAAACAAACCCATGGAGAAACGGGCAGTCAGATGCCGTCTTCCACCAAGATGTGGCAGTGTTGTGGGTGGCAGGTGGTGTGCCTGGTAAGGAGTGGAGACAGTCCCCCACAGTTCCCCATCCCAGTGCACGGGCCGTGTGCAGGGATCCTGTCACCTCCTCTCTCCTGTGGTGAAGGCACTGGCCTAGACCCCGAGTCTGCCTGAGCGACGGAGCAAAAGGCAAAGCCTTACCTACGCCAGGAGATGGTAATGGGCATAGAGTGCCATGCTAGGCCACGCACGCTGCTGCAGGGTTGTGGCTGTGTCTGCTTAGTTCGGCTTAGCAAGGTGAACCCCGGGCGCGAACTGGGAGCCCGGGAATGCAAGGCCCAAGAGGCACCAGCTCTCCCGGGGCTCTTCATCCCTGCCGCGACAGAGCGAACGACCAAAGCCTTGCTGAGGAAGCAGCAGCGAAGTGCGGTTCGCGCCAAGCTGACAACATCTGCGAAAGCATAGCACTCGCTGGTAAATCAGAGTTGGTTCTGTGGGCGGCTTTTGCTGCTTGCCTTAGCCTAGTATTCGCAGCACGATGGGAGAAACCCGCATAGAGCGAAAGCCTCTTTGCCGGGGCATCCCCTTGGGAAAGCACAGCATTCTTTGGGAAATCAGAGTCGGGTCTGTGGGATGCTGCCTGCTGCTGGACAGAGCTGGTCTCCACAGCACGGTGTAATAAACCCGCATGGAGCGAAATACTCTTTGCCTGGGCATCCCCTCTGCCTGAGAGAGAAGCGGGGTGGCGCCTGTGGAAAGAGCCTTAAGGAAAGCCACAGTCTGTCACGGCAGAGCGACGGAAGCCTGGCTGCTAAGGAGACATGAGGGGAAGATTAGGGCAGGGGAAAGGGCTCCACTCTGAGGAAGGAGTCTGGGCAGAAAGCATGCCTGTCCTGGGCCTTTGGGCTCAAGGAGACAGCAGCTCCTTGGCCACCTATCCGTGGTGGAGACATGGGCTTGCCACCAGGCGCCTACCCTGAACTCGAGCAACAACTCCCAGAAAGAACTGGCCATCAGATGCTGGCTTCCTCCAGGATGTGGAAGCTTGGAGGAGGCACGGGGTTTAAGGGGAAGGAGTGGGGACAGTCCCCCAAAGCTCCCTATTCAGTGCACGGGCGGTGTGCAGGGATCCTGTCACCTCTCCTTTCCTGTGGGGAAAGCACTGGCTAAGTCCGCGAGTCCTCCTGAGCGCCAGAGTAAAAGGCCAAGCGATGCCTACCCGGGAGATGTTAGTGTGCATAGAGTGCCATCCTAGGAAACGCACGCTGCTGCACTTTTGTGGCTCTGTCCGCTTAGTTCGGCCTGGCAGTGTGAACCCGGGACGCGAACATGGAGCCCCGGAGAGCAAGGCCCAAGAGGCACCAGCTCTACCGCAGCTCTTCTTCCCTGACGAAACTGAAGCCTTGCTGAGGAAGCAGCGGCGAAGTGCTGTTCGCTGCAAGGCAAAGCCTCTGCGAAAGCACAGCATTCGCTGAGAAATGTTCGGCGGGCTGCTGCTGCTTGCCTGAGCTCAGTCTCCCAGTGGGAGAAATGGCGGTGGGAGAAACCCGCATACAGTGAAAGCCTCTTTGCCTGGGCATCTCCCCTGGGAAAGCACAGCATTCGTAGGGAAATCAGAGTTGGGTTTGGGGATGCTGCTGCTGCTTGCCTGAGCTAGTCTCCGCAGCACGGTGGAAGATACCCGCATGGAGCGAAATACCCTTTGCCCTACCATCCCCTCTGCCTGAGAGAGAAGCATGGTCGCACAAGTCTGTCACCGCGCTCCCCAGGAGGAAGTGTGGGGAAGGCCCAGCACGACGCCCCCTGGGATGAGAAGGAGCCCTTGGCCTTGGGGTCGGGAAACGCTTGGGAAGCAGGATAGCCTGCCGTGGCACGAACAGCAGGCCAGTGGCAAGAAAAGTGTCACCCGCTCCCTGTGCGGAGAGATCGAAGCCTGGCTGCTAAGGAGACATGAGGGGACGACTAGGGCAGGGGCGCGTGCTCCACTCTGAGGAAGGAGTCTGGGCAGATGGCAGGCCTGTCCTGTGCCTCTGGTCCCAAGGGGAGAGCATCTCCTAGGCCACCTGTCCCAAGGGCAGTCGGGCTTGCCCCCAGGTGCCATACCCGGAACTCGCAGAAACAAACCCATGGAGAAACGGGCAGTCAGATGCCGTCTTCCACCGAGATGTGGCAGTGTTGTGGGTGGCAGGTGGTGTGCCTGGTAAGGAGTGGAGACAGTCCCCCACAGTTCCCCATCCCAGTGCACGGGCCGTGTGCAGGGATCCTGTCGCCTCCTCTCTCCTGTGGTGAAGGCACTGGCCTAGACCCCGAGTCTGCCTGAGCGACGGAGCAAAAGGCAAAGCCTTACCTACGCCAGGAGATGGTAATGGGCATAGAGTGCCATGCTAGGCCACGCACGCTGCTGCAGGGTTGTGGCTGTGTCTGCTACGTTCGGCTTAGCAAGGTGAACCCCGGGCGCGAACTGGGAGCCCGGGAATGCAAGGCCCAAGAGGCACCAGCTCTCCCGGGGCTCTTCATCCCTGCCGCGACAGAGCGAACGACCAAAGCCTTGCTGAGGAAGCAGCAGCGAAATGCGGTTCGCGCCAAGCTGACAACATCTGCGAAAGCATAGCACTCGCTGGTAAATCAGAGTTGGTTCTGTGGGCGGCTTTTGCTGCTTGCCTTAGCCTAGTATTCGCAGCACGATGGGAGAAACCCGCATAGAGCGAAAGCCTCTTTGCCGGGGCATCCCCTTGGGAAAGCACAGCATTCTATTGGAAATCAGAGTCGGGTCTGTGGGATGCTGCCTGCTGCTTGCCGGAGCTAGTTTCCACAGCATGGTGTAATAAACCCGCATGGAGCGAAATACTCTTTGCCTGGGCATCCCCTCTGCCTGAGAGAGAAGCGGGGTGGCGCCTGTGGAAAGAGCCTTAAGGAAAGCCACAGTCTGTCACGGCAGAGCGACGGAAGCCTGGCTGCTAAGGAGACATGAGGGGAAGATTAGGGCAGGGGAAAGGGCTCCACTCTGAGGAAGGAGTCTGGGCAGAAAGCATGCCTGTCCTGGGCCTTTGGGCTCAAGGAGACAGCAGCTCCTTGGCCACCTATCCGTGGTGGAGACATGGGCTTGCCACCAGGCGCCTACCCTGAACTCGAGCAACAACTCCCAGAACGAACTGGCCATCAGATGCTGGCTTCCTCCAGGATGTGGAAGCTTGGAGGAGGCACGGGGTTTAAGGGGAAGGAGTGGGGACAGTCCCCCAAAGCTCCCTATTCAGTGCACGGGCGGTGTGCAGGGATCCTGTCACCTCTCCTTTCCTGTGGGGAAAGCACTGGCTAAGTCCGCGAGTCCTCCTGAGCGCCAGAGTAAAAGGCCAAGCGATGCCTACCCGGGAGATGTTAGTGTGCATAGAGTGCCATCCTAGGAAACGCACGCTGCTGCACTTTTGTGGCTCTGTCCGCTTAGTTCGGCCTGGCAGTGTGAACCCGGGACGCGAACATGGAGCCCCGGAGAGCAAGGCCCAAGAGGCACCAGCTCTACCGCAGCTCTTCTTCCCTGACGAAACTGAAGCCTTGCTGAGGAAGCAGCGGCGAAGTGCTGTTCGCTGCAAGGCAAAGCCTCTGCGAAAGCACAGCATTCGCTGAGAAATGTTCGGCGGGCTGCTGCTGCTTGCCTGAGCTCAGTCTCCCAGTGGGAGAAATGGCGGTGGGAGAAACCCGCATACAGTGAAAGCCTCTTTGCCTGGGCATCTCCCCTGGGAAAGCACAGCATTCGTAGGGAAATCAGAGTTGGGTTTGGGGATGCTGCTGCTGCTTGCCTGAGCTAGTCTCCGCAGCACGGTGGAAGATACCCGCATGGAGCGAAATACCCTTTGCCCTACCATCCCCTCTGCCTGAGAGAGAAGCATGGTCGCACAAGTCTGTCACCGCGCTCCCCAGGAGGAAGTGTGGGGAAGGCCCAGCACGACGCCCCCTGGGATGAGAAGGAGCCCTTGGCCTTGGGGTCGGGAAACGCTTGGGAAGCAGGATAGCCTGCCGTGGCACGAACAGCAGGCCAGTGGCAAGAAAAGTGTCACCCGCTCCCTGTGCGGAGAGATCGAAGCCTGGCTGCTAAGGAGACATGAGGGGACGACTAGGGCAGGGGCGCGTGCTCCACTCTGAGGAAGGAGTCTGGGCAGATGGCAGGCCTGTCCTGTGCCTCTGGTCCCAAGGGGAGAGCATCTCCTAGGCCACCTGTCCCAAGGGCAGTCGGGCTTGCCCCCAGGTGCCATACCCGGAACTCGCAGAAACAAACCCATGGAGAAACGGGCAGTCAGATGCCGTCTTCCACCAAGATGTGGCAGTGTTGTGGGTGGCAGGTGGTGTGCCTGGTAAGGAGTGGAGACAGTCCCCCACAGTTCCCCATCCCAGTGCACGGGCCGTGTGCAGGGATCCTGTCGCCTCCTCTCTCCTGTGGTGAAGGCACTGGCCTAGACCCCGAGTCTGCCTGAGCGACGGAGCAAAAGGCAAAGCCTTACCTACGCCAGGAGATGGTAATGGGCATAGAGTGCCATGCTAGGCCACGCACGCTGCTGCAGGGTTGTGGCTGTGTCTGCTACGTTCGGCTTAGCAAGGTGAACCCCGGGCGCGAACTGGGAGCCCGGGAATGCAAGGCCCAAGAGGCACCAGCTCTCCCGGGGCTCTTCATCCCTGCCGCGACAGAGCGAACGACCAAAGCCTTGCTGAGGAAGCAGCAGCGAAATGCGGTTCGCGCCAAGCTGACAACATCTGCGAAAGCATAGCACTCGCTGGTAAATCAGAGTTGGTTCTGTGGGCGGCTTTTGCTGCTTGCCTTAGCCTAGTATTCGCAGCACGATGGGAGAAACCCGCATAGAGCGAAAGCCTCTTTGCCGGGGCATCCCCTTGGGAAAGCACAGCATTCTATTGGAAATCAGAGTCGGGTCTGTGGGATGCTGCCTGCTGCTTGCCGGAGCTAGTTTCCACAGCATGGTGTAATAAACCCGCATGGAGCGAAATACTCTTTGCCTGGGCATCCCCTCTGCCTGAGAGAGAAGCGGGGTGGCGCCTGTGGAAAGAGCCTTAAGGAAAGCCACAGTCTGTCACGGCAGAGCGACGGAAGCCTGGCTGCTAAGGAGACATGAGGGGAAGATTAGGGCAGGGGAAAGGGCTCCACTCTGAGGAAGGAGTCTGGGCAGAAAGCATGCCTGTCCTGGGCCTTTGGGCTCAAGGAGACAGCAGCTCCTTGGCCACCTATCCGTGGTGGAGACATGGGCTTGCCACCAGGCGCCTACCCTGAACTCGAGCAACAACTCCCAGAAAGAACTGGCCATCAGATGCTGGCTTCCTCCAGGATGTGGAAGCTTGGAGGAGGCACGGGGTTTAAGGGGAAGGAGTGGGGACAGTCCCCCAAAGCTCCCTATTCAGTGCACGGGCGGTGTGCAGGGATCCTGTCACCTCTCCTTTCCTGTGGGGAAAGCACTGGCTAAGTCCGCGAGTCCTCCTGAGCGCCAGAGTAAAAGGCCAAGCGATGCCTACCCGGGAGATGTTAGTGTGCATAGAGTGCCATCCTAGGAAACGCACGCTGCTGCACTTTTGTGGCTCTGTCCGCTTAGTTCGGCCTGGCAGTGTGAACCCGGGACGCGAACATGGAGCCCCGGAGAGCAAGGCCCAAGAGGCACCAGCTCTACCGCAGCTCTTCTTCCCTGACGAAACTGAAGCCTTGCTGAGGAAGCAGCGGCGAAGTGCTGTTCGCTGCAAGGCAAAGCCTCTGCGAAAGCACAGCATTCGCTGAGAAATGTTCGGCGGGCTGCTGCTGCTTGCCTGAGCTCAGTCTCCCAGTGGGAGAAATGGCGGTGGGAGAAACCCGCATACAGTGAAAGCCTCTTTGCCTGGGCATCTCCCCTGGGAAAGCACAGCATTCGTAGGGAAATCAGAGTTGGGTTTGGGGATGCTGCTGCTGCTTGCCTGAGCTAGTCTCCGCAGCACGGTGGAAGATACCCGCATGGAGCGAAATACCCTTTGCCCTACCATCCCCTCTGCCTGAGAGAGAAGCATGGTCGCACAAGTCTGTCACCGCGCTCCCCAGGAGGAAGTGTGGGGAAGGCCCAGCACGACGCCCCCTGGGATGAGAAGGAGCCCTTGGCCTTGGGGTCGGGAAATGCTTGGGAAGCAGGATAGCCTGCCGTGGCACGAACAGCAGGCCAGTGGCAAGAAAAGTGTCACCCGCTCCCTGTGCGGAGAGATCGAAGCCTGGCTGCTAAGGAGACATGAGGGGACGACTAGGGCAGGGGCGCGTGCTCCACTCTGAGGAAGGAGTCTGGGCAGATGGCAGGCCTGTCCTGTGCCTCTGGTCCCAAGGGGAGAGCATCTCCTAGGCCACCTGTCCCAAGGGCAGTCGGGCTTGCCCCCAGGTGCCATACCCGGAACTCGCAGAAACAAACCCATGGAGAAACGGGCAGTCAGATGCCGTCTTCCACCAAGATGTGGCAGTGTTGTGGGTGGCAGGTGGTGTGCCTGGTAAGGAGTGGAGACAGTCCCCCACAGTTCCCCATCCCAGTGCACGGGCCGTGTGCAGGGATCCTGTCGCCTCCTCTCTCCTGTGGTGAAGGCACTGGCCTAGACCCCGAGTCTGCCTGAGCGACGGAGCAAAAGGCAAAGCCTTACCTACGCCAGGAGATGGTAATGGGCATAGAGTGCCATGCTAGGCCACGCACGCTGCTGCAGGGTTGTGGCTGTGTCTGCTACGTTCGGCTTAGCAAGGTGAACCCCGGGCGCGAACTGGGAGCCCGGGAATGCAAGGCCCAAGAGGCACCAGCTCTCCCGGGGCTCTTCATCCCTGCCGCGACAGAGCGAACGACCAAAGCCTTGCTGAGGAAGCAGCAGCGAAATGCGGTTCGCGCCAAGCTGACAACATCTGCGAAAGCATAGCACTCGCTGGGAAATCAGAGTTGGTTCTGTGGGCTGCTTTTGCTGCTTGCCTTAGCCTAGTATTCGCAGCACGATGGGAGAAACCCGCATAGAGCGAAAGCCTCTTTGCCGGGGCATCCCCTTGGGAAAGCACAGCATTCTTTGGGAAATCAGAGTCGGGTCTGTGGGATGCTGCCTGCTGCTGGACAGAGCTGGTCTCCACAGCACGGTGTAATAAACCCGCATGGAGCGAAATCCTCTTTGCCTGGGCATCCCCTCTGCCTGAGAGAGAAGCGGGGTGGCGCCTGTGGAAAGAGCCTTAAGGAAAGCCACACGTCTGTCACGGCAGAGCGACGGAAGCCTGGCTGCTAAGGAGACACGAGGGGAAGATTAGGGCAGGGGAAAGGGCTCCACTCTGAGGAAGGAGTCTGGGCAGAAAGCATGCCTGTCCTGAGCCTTTGGGCTCAAGGAGACAGCAGCTCCTTGGCCACCTATCCGTGGTGGAGACATGGGCTTGCCACCAGGCGCCTACCCTGAACTCGAGCAACAACTCCCAGAAAGAACTGGCCATCAGATGCTGGCTTCCTCCAGGATGTGGAAGCTTGGAGGAGGCACGGGGTTTAAGGGGAAGGAGTGGGGACAGTCCCCCAAAGCTCCCTATTCAGTGCACGGGCGGTGTGCAGGGATCCTGTCACCTCTCCTTTCCTGTGGGGAAAGCACTGGCTAAGTCCGCGAGTCCTCCTGAGCGCCAGAGTAAAAGGCCAAGCGATGCCTACCCGGGAGATGTTAGTGTGCATAGAGTGCCATCCTAGGAAACGCACGCTGCTGCACTTTTGTGGCTCTGTCCGCTTAGTTCGGCCTGGCAGTGTGAACCCGGGACGCGAACATGGAGCCCCGGAGAGCAAGGCCCAAGAGGCACCAGCTCTACCGCAGCTCTTCTTCCCTGACGAAACTGAAGCCTTGCTGAGGAAGCAGCGGCGAAGTGCTGTTCGCTGCAAGGCAAAGCCTCTGCGAAAGCACAGCATTCGCTGAGAAATGTTCGGCGGGCTGCTGCTGCTTGCCTGAGCTCAGTCTCCCAGTGGGAGAAATGGCGGTGGGAGAAACCCGCATACAGTGAAAGCCTCTTTGCCTGGGCATCTCCCCTGGGAAAGCACAGCATTCGTAGGGAAATCAGAGTTGGGTTTGGGGATGCTGCTGCTGCTTGCCTGAGCTAGTCTCCGCAGCACGGTGGAAGATACCCGCATGGAGCGAAATACCCTTTGCCCTACCATCCCCTCTGCCTGAGAGCGAAGCATGGTCGCACAAGTCTGTCACCGCGCTCCCCAGGAGGAAGTGTGGGGAAGGCCCAGCACGACGCCCCCTGGGATGAGAAGGAGCCCTTGGCCTTGGGGTCGGGAAACGCTTGGGAAGCAGGATAGCCTGCCGTGGCACGAACAGCAGGCCAGTGGCAAGAAAAGTGTCACCCGCTCCCTGTGCGGAGAGATCGAAGCCTGGCTGCTAAGGAGACATGAGGGGACGACTAGGGCAGGGGCACGTGCTCCACTCTGAGGAAGGAGTCTGGGCAGATGGCAGGCCTGTCCTGTGCCTCTGGTCCCAAGGGGAGAGCATCTCCTAGGCCACCTGTCCCAAGGGCAGTCGGGCTTGCCCCCAGGTGCCATACCCGGAACTCGCAGAAACAAACCCATGGAGAAACGGGCAGTCAGATGCCGTCTTCCACCAAGATGTGGCAGTGTTGTGGGTGGCAGGTGGTGTGCCTGGTAAGGAGTGGAGACAGTCCCCCACAGTTCCCCATCCCAGTGCACGGGCCGTGTGCAGGGATCCTGTCACCTCCTCTCTCCTGTGGTGAAGGCACTGGCCTAGACCCCGAGTCTGCCTGAGCGACGGAGCAAAAGGCAAAGCCTTACCTACGCCAGGAGATGGTAATGGGCATAGAGTGCCATGCTAGGCCACGCACGCTGCTGCAGGGTTGTGGCTGTGTCTGCTTAGTTCGGCTTAGCAAGGTGAACCCCGGGCGCGAACTGGGAGCCCGGGAATGCAAGGCCCAAGAGGCACCAGCTCTCCCGGGGCTCTTCATCCCTGCCGCGACAGAGCGAACGACCAAAGCCTTGCTGAGGAAGCAGCAGCGAAGTGCGGTTCGCGCCAAGCTGACAACATCTGCGAAAGCATAGCACTCGCTGGTAAATCAGAGTTGGTTCTGTGGGCGGCTTTTGCTGCTTGCCTTAGCCTAGTATTCGCAGCACGATGGGAGAAACCCGCATAGAGCGAAAGCCTCTTTGCCGGGGCATCCCCTTGGGAAAGCACAGCATTCTTTGGGAAATCAGAGTCGGGTCTGTGGGATGCTGCCTGCTGCTGGACAGAGCTGGTCTCCACAGCACGGTGTAATAAACCCGCATGGAGCGAAATACTCTTTGCCTGGGCATCCCCTCTGCCTGAGAGAGAAGCGGGGTGGCGCCTGTGGAAAGAGCCTTAAGGAAAGCCACAGTCTGTCACGGCAGAGCGACGGAAGCCTGGCTGCTAAGGAGACATGAGGGGAAGATTAGGGCAGGGGAAAGGGCTCCACTCTGAGGAAGGAGTCTGGGCAGAAAGCATGCCTGTCCTGGGCCTTTGGGCTCAAGGAGACAGCAGCTCCTTGGCCACCTATCCGTGGTGGAGACATGGGCTTGCCACCAGGCGCCTACCCTGAACTCGAGCAACAACTCCCAGAAAGAACTGGCCATCAGATGCTGGCTTCCTCCAGGATGTGGAAGCTTGGAGGAGGCACGGGGTTTAAGGGGAAGGAGTGGGGACAGTCCCCCAAAGCTCCCTATTCAGTGCACGGGCGGTGTGCAGGGATCCTGTCACCTCTCCTTTCCTGTGGGGAAAGCACTGGCTAAGTCCGCGAGTCCTCCTGAGCGCCAGAGTAAAAGGCCAAGCGATGCCTACCCGGGAGATGTTAGTGTGCATAGAGTGCCATCCTAGGAAACGCACGCTGCTGCACTTTTGTGGCTCTGTCCGCTTAGTTCGGCCTGGCAGTGTGAACCCGGGACGCGAACATGGAGCCCCGGAGAGCAAGGCCCAAGAGGCACCAGCTCTACCGCAGCTCTTCTTCCCTGACGGAACTGAAGCCTTGCTGAGGAAGCAGCGGCGAAGTGCTGTTCGCTGCAAGGCAAAGCCTCTGCGAAAGCACAGCATTCGCTGAGAAATGTTCGGCGGGCTGCTGCTGCTTGCCTGAGCTCAGTCTCCCAGTGGGAGAAATGGCGGTGGGAGAAACCCGCATACAGTGAAAGCCTCTTTGCCTGGGCATCTCCCCTGGGAAAGCACAGCATTCGTAGGGAAATCAGAGTTGGGTTTGGGGATGCTGCTGCTGCTTGCCTGAGCTAGTCTCCGCAGCACGGTGGAAGATACCCGCATGGAGCGAAATACCCTTTGCCCTACCATCCCCTCTGCCTGAGAGAGAAGCATGGTCGCACAAGTCTGTCACCGCGCTCCCCAGGAGGAAGTGTGGGGAAGGCCCAGCACGACGCCCCCTGGGATGAGAAGGAGCCCTTGGCCTTGGGGTCGGGAAACGCTTGGGAAGCAGGATAGCCTGCCGTGGCACGAACAGCAGGCCAGTGGCAAGAAAAGTGTCACCCGCTCCCTGTGCGGAGAGATCGAAGCCTGGCTGCTAAGGAGACATGAGGGGACGACTAGGGCAGGGGCGCGTGCTCCACTCTGAGGAAGGAGTCTGGGCAGATGGCAGGCCTGTCCTGTGCCTCTGGTCCCAAGGGGAGAGCATCTCCTAGGCCACCTGTCCCAAGGGCAGTCGGGCTTGCCCCCAGGTGCCATACCCGGAACTCGCAGAAACAAACCCATGGAGAAACGGGCAGTCAGATGCCGTCTTCCACCAAGATGTGGCAGTGTTGTGGGTGGCAGGTGGTGTGCCTGGTAAGGAGTGGAGACAGTCCCCCACAGTTCCCCATCCCAGTGCACGGGCCGTGTGCAGGGATCCTGTCACCTCCTCTCTCCTGTGGTGAAGGCACTGGCCTAGACCCCGAGTCTGCCTGAGCGACGGAGCAAAAGGCAAAGCCTTACCTACGCCAGGAGATGGTAATGGGCATAGAGTGCCATGCTAGGCCACGCACGCTGCTGCAGGGTTGTGGCTGTGTCTGCTTAGTTCGGCTTAGCAAGGTGAACCCCGGGCGCGAACTGGGAGCCCGGGAATGCAAGGCCCAAGAGGCACCAGCTCTCCCGGGGCTCTTCATCCCTGCCGCGACAGAGCGAACGACCAAAGCCTTGCTGAGGAAGCAGCAGCGAAGTGCGGTTCGCGCCAAGCTGACAACATCTGCGAAAGCATAGCACTCGCTGGGAAATCAGAGTTGGTTCTGTGGGCTGCTTTTGCTGCTTGCCTTAGCCTAGTATTCGCAGCACGATGGGAGAAACCCGCATAGAGCGAAAGCCTCTTTGCCGGGGCATCCCCTTGGGAAAGCACAGCATTCTTTGGGAAATCAGAGTCGGGTCTGTGGGATGCTGCCTGCTGCTTGCCGGAGCTAGTTTCCACAGCATGGTGTAATAAACCCGCATGGAGCGAAATACTCTTTGCCTGGGCATCCCCTCTGCCTGAGAGAGAAGCGGGGTGGCGCCTGTGGAAAGAGCCTTAAGGAAAGCCACAGTCTGTCACGGCAGAGCGACGGAAGCCTGGCTGCTAAGGAGACATGAGGGGAAGATTAGGGCAGGGGAAAGGGCTCCACTCTGAGGAAGGAGTCTGGGCAGAAAGCATGCCTGTCCTGGGCCTTTGGGCTCAAGGAGACAGCAGCTCCTTGGCCACCTATCCGTGGTGGAGACATGGGCTTGCCACCAGGCGCCTACCCTGAACTCGAGCAACAACTCCCAGAAAGAACTGGCCATCAGATGCTGGCTTCCTCCAGGATGTGGAAGCTTGGAGGAGGCACGGGGTTTAAGGGGAAGGAGTGGGGACAGTCCCCCAAAGCTCCCTATTCAGTGCACGGGCGGTGTGCAGGGATCCTGTCACCTCTCCTTTCCTGTGGGGAAAGCACTGGCTAAGTCCGCGAGTCCTCCTGAGCGCCAGAGTAAAAGGCCAAGCGATGCCTACCCGGGAGATGTTAGTGTGCATAGAGTGCCATCCTAGGAAACGCACGCTGCTGCACTTTTGTGGCTCTGTCCGCTTAGTTCGGCCTGGCAGTGTGAACCCGGGACGCGAACATGGAGCCCCGGAGAGCAAGGCCCAAGAGGCACCAGCTCTACCGCAGCTCTTCTTCCCTGACGAAACTGAAGCCTTGCTGAGGAAGCAGCGGCGAAGTGCTGTTCGCTGCAAGGCAAAGCCTCTGCGAAAGCACAGCATTCGCTGAGAAATGTTCGGCGGGCTGCTGCTGCTTGCCTGAGCTCAGTCTCCCAGTGGGAGAAATGGCGGTGGGAGAAACCCGCATACAGTGAAAGCCTCTTTGCCTGGGCATCTCCCCTGGGAAAGCACAGCATTCGTAGGGAAATCAGAGTTGGGTTTGGGGATGCTGCTGCTGCTTGCCTGAGCTAGTCTCCGCAGCACGGTGGAAGATACCCGCATGGAGCGAAATACCCTTTGCCCTACCATCCCCTCTGCCTGAGAGAGAAGCATGGTCGCACAAGTCTGTCACCGCGCTCCCCAGGAGGAAGTGTGGGGAAGGCCCAGCACGACGCCCCCTGGGATGAGAAGGAGCCCTTGGCCTTGGGGTCGGGAAATGCTTGGGAAGCAGGATAGCCTGCCGTGGCACGAACAGCAGGCCAGTGGCAAGAAAAGTGTCACCCGCTCCCTGTGCGGAGAGATCGAAGCCTGGCTGCTAAGGAGACATGAGGGGACGACTAGGGCAGGGGCGCGTGCTCCACTCTGAGGAAGGAGTCTGGGCAGATGGCAGGCCTGTCCTGTGCCTCTGGTCCCAAGGGGAGAGCATCTCCTAGGCCACCTGTCCCAAGGGCAGTCGGGCTTGCCCCCAGGTGCCATACCCGGAACTCGCAGAAACAAACCCATGGAGAAACGGGCAGTCAGATGCCGTCTTCCACCAAGATGTGGCAGTGTTGTGGGTGGCAGGTGGTGTGCCTGGTAAGGAGTGGAGACAGTCCCCCACAGTTCCCCATCCCAGTGCACGGGCCGTGTGCAGGGATCCTGTCGCCTCCTCTCTCCTGTGGTGAAGGCACTGGCCTAGACCCCGAGTCTGCCTGAGCGACGGAGCAAAAGGCAAAGCCTTACCTACGCCAGGAGATGGTAATGGGCATAGAGTGCCATGCTAGGCCACGCACGCTGCTGCAGGGTTGTGGCTGTGTCTGCTACGTTCGGCTTAGCAAGGTGAACCCCGGGCGCGAACTGGGAGCCCGGGAATGCAAGGCCCAAGAGGCACCAGCTCTCCCGGGGCTCTTCATCCCTGCCGCGACAGAGCGAACGACCAAAGCCTTGCTGAGGAAGCAGCAGCGAAATGCGGTTCGCGCCAAGCTGACAACATCTGCGAAAGCATAGCACTCGCTGGGAAATCAGAGTTGGTTCTGTGGGCTGCTTTTGCTGCTTGCCTTAGCCTAGTATTCGCAGCACGATGGGAGAAACCCGCATAGAGCGAAAGCCTCTTTGCCGGGGCATCCCCTTGGGAAAGCACAGCATTCTTTGGGAAATCAGAGTCGGGTCTGTGGGATGCTGCCTGCTGCTGGACAGAGCTGGTCTCCACAGCACGGTGTAATAAACCCGCATGGAGCGAAATCCTCTTTGCCTGGGCATCCCCTCTGCCTGAGAGAGAAGCGGGGTGGCGCCTGTGGAAAGAGCCTTAAGGAAAGCCACACGTCTGTCACGGCAGAGCGACGGAAGCCTGGCTGCTAAGGAGACACGAGGGGAAGATTAGGGCAGGGGAAAGGGCTCCACTCTGAGGAAGGAGTCTGGGCAGAAAGCATGCCTGTCCTGAGCCTTTGGGCTCAAGGAGACAGCAGCTCCTTGGCCACCTATCCGTGGTGGAGACATGGGCTTGCCACCAGGCGCCTACCCTGAACTCGAGCAACAACTCCCAGAAAGAACTGGCCATCAGATGCTGGCTTCCTCCAGGATGTGGAAGCTTGGAGGAGGCACGGGGTTTAAGGGGAAGGAGTGGGGACAGTCCCCCAAAGCTCCCTATTCAGTGCACGGGCGGTGTGCAGGGATCCTGTCACCTCTCCTTTCCTGTGGGGAAAGCACTGGCTAAGTCCGCGAGTCCTCCTGAGCGCCAGAGTAAAAGGCCAAGCGATGCCTACCCGGGAGATGTTAGTGTGCATAGAGTGCCATCCTAGGAAACGCACGCTGCTGCACTTTTGTGGCTCTGTCCGCTTAGTTCGGCCTGGCAGTGTGAACCCGGGACGCGAACATGGAGCCCCGGAGAGCAAGGCCCAAGAGGCACCAGCTCTACCGCAGCTCTTCTTCCCTGACGAAACTGAAGCCTTGCTGAGGAAGCAGCGGCGAAGTGCTGTTCGCTGCAAGGCAAAGCCTCTGCGAAAGCACAGCATTCGCTGAGAAATGTTCGGCGGGCTGCTGCTGCTTGCCTGAGCTCAGTCTCCCAGTGGGAGAAATGGCGGTGGGAGAAACCCGCATACAGTGAAAGCCTCTTTGCCTGGGCATCTCCCCTGGGAAAGCACAGCATTCGTAGGGAAATCAGAGTTGGGTTTGGGGATGCTGCTGCTGCTTGCCTGAGCTAGTCTCCGCAGCACGGTGGAAGATACCCGCATGGAGCGAAATACCCTTTGCCCTACCATCCCCTCTGCCTGAGAGCGAAGCATGGTCGCACAAGTCTGTCACCGCGCTCCCCAGGAGGAAGTGTGGGGAAGGCCCAGCACGACGCCCCCTGGGATGAGAAGGAGCCCTTGGCCTTGGGGTCGGGAAACGCTTGGGAAGCAGGATAGCCTGCCGTGGCACGAACAGCAGGCCAGTGGCAAGAAAAGTGTCACCCGCTCCCTGTGCGGAGAGATCGAAGCCTGGCTGCTAAGGAGACATGAGGGGACGACTAGGGCAGGGGCACGTGCTCCACTCTGAGGAAGGAGTCTGGGCAGATGGCAGGCCTGTCCTGTGCCTCTGGTCCCAAGGGGAGAGCATCTCCTAGGCCACCTGTCCCAAGGGCAGTCGGGCTTGCCCCCAGGTGCCATACCCGGAACTCGCAGAAACAAACCCATGGAGAAACGGGCAGTCAGATGCCGTCTTCCACCAAGATGTGGCAGTGTTGTGGGTGGCAGGTGGTGTGCCTGGTAAGGAGTGGAGACAGTCCCCCACAGTTCCCCATCCCAGTGCACGGGCCGTGTGCAGGGATCCTGTCACCTCCTCTCTCCTGTGGTGAAGGCACTGGCCTAGACCCCGAGTCTGCCTGAGCGACGGAGCAAAAGGCAAAGCCTTACCTACGCCAGGAGATGGTAATGGGCATAGAGTGCCATGCTAGGCCACGCACGCTGCTGCAGGGTTGTGGCTGTGTCTGCTTAGTTCGGCTTAGCAAGGTGAACCCCGGGCGCGAACTGGGAGCCCGGGAATGCAAGGCCCAAGAGGCACCAGCTCTCCCGGGGCTCTTCATCCCTGCCGCGACAGAGCGAACGACCAAAGCCTTGCTGAGGAAGCAGCAGCGAAGTGCGGTTCGCGCCAAGCTGACAACATCTGCGAAAGCATAGCACTCGCTGGTAAATCAGAGTTGGTTCTGTGGGCGGCTTTTGCTGCTTGCCTTAGCCTAGTATTCGCAGCACGATGGGAGAAACCCGCATAGAGCGAAAGCCTCTTTGCCGGGGCATCCCCTTGGGAAAGCACAGCATTCTTTGGGAAATCAGAGTCGGGTCTGTGGGATGCTGCCTGCTGCTGGACAGAGCTGGTCTCCACAGCACGGTGTAATAAACCCGCATGGAGCGAAATACTCTTTGCCTGGGCATCCCCTCTGCCTGAGAGAGAAGCGGGGTGGCGCCTGTGGAAAGAGCCTTAAGGAAAGCCACAGTCTGTCACGGCAGAGCGACGGAAGCCTGGCTGCTAAGGAGACATGAGGGGAAGATTAGGGCAGGGGAAAGGGCTCCACTCTGAGGAAGGAGTCTGGGCAGAAAGCATGCCTGTCCTGGGCCTTTGGGCTCAAGGAGACAGCAGCTCCTTGGCCACCTATCCGTGGTGGAGACATGGGCTTGCCACCAGGCGCCTACCCTGAACTCGAGCAACAACTCCCAGAAAGAACTGGCCATCAGATGCTGGCTTCCTCCAGGATGTGGAAGCTTGGAGGAGGCACGGGGTTTAAGGGGAAGGAGTGGGGACAGTCCCCCAAAGCTCCCTATTCAGTGCACGGGCGGTGTGCAGGGATCCTGTCACCTCTCCTTTCCTGTGGGGAAAGCACTGGCTAAGTCCGCGAGTCCTCCTGAGCGCCAGAGTAAAAGGCCAAGCGATGCCTACCCGGGAGATGTTAGTGTGCATAGAGTGCCATCCTAGGAAACGCACGCTGCTGCACTTTTGTGGCTCTGTCCGCTTAGTTCGGCCTGGCAGTGTGAACCCGGGACGCGAACATGGAGCCCCGGAGAGCAAGGCCCAAGAGGCACCAGCTCTACCGCAGCTCTTCTTCCCTGACGGAACTGAAGCCTTGCTGAGGAAGCAGCGGCGAAGTGCTGTTCGCTGCAAGGCAAAGCCTCTGCGAAAGCACAGCATTCGCTGAGAAATGTTCGGCGGGCTGCTGCTGCTTGCCTGAGCTCAGTCTCCCAGTGGGAGAAATGGCGGTGGGAGAAACCCGCATACAGTGAAAGCCTCTTTGCCTGGGCATCTCCCCTGGGAAAGCACAGCATTCGTAGGGAAATCAGAGTTGGGTTTGGGGATGCTGCTGCTGCTTGCCTGAGCTAGTCTCCGCAGCACGGTGGAAGATACCCGCATGGAGCGAAATACCCTTTGCCCTACCATCCCCTCTGCCTGAGAGAGAAGCATGGTCGCACAAGTCTGTCACCGCGCTCCCCAGGAGGAAGTGTGGGGAAGGCCCAGCACGACGCCCCCTGGGATGAGAAGGAGCCCTTGGCCTTGGGGTCGGGAAACGCTTGGGAAGCAGGATAGCCTGCCGTGGCACGAACAGCAGGCCAGTGGCAAGAAAAGTGTCACCCGCTCCCTGTGCGGAGAGATCGAAGCCTGGCTGCTAAGGAGACATGAGGGGACGACTAGGGCAGGGGCGCGTGCTCCACTCTGAGGAAGGAGTCTGGGCAGATGGCAGGCCTGTCCTGTGCCTCTGGTCCCAAGGGGAGAGCATCTCCTAGGCCACCTGTCCCAAGGGCAGTCGGGCTTGCCCCCAGGTGCCATACCCGGAACTCGCAGAAACAAACCCATGGAGAAACGGGCAGTCAGATGCCGTCTTCCACCAAGATGTGGCAGTGTTGTGGGTGGCAGGTGGTGTGCCTGGTAAGGAGTGGAGACAGTCCCCCACAGTTCCCCATCCCAGTGCACGGGCCGTGTGCAGGGATCCTGTCACCTCCTCTCTCCTGTGGTGAAGGCACTGGCCTAGACCCCGAGTCTGCCTGAGCGACGGAGCAAAAGGCAAAGCCTTACCTACGCCAGGAGATGGTAATGGGCATAGAGTGCCATGCTAGGCCACGCACGCTGCTGCAGGGTTGTGGCTGTGTCTGCTTAGTTCGGCTTAGCAAGGTGAACCCCGGGCGCGAACTGGGAGCCCGGGAATGCAAGGCCCAAGAGGCACCAGCTCTCCCGGGGCTCTTCATCCCTGCCGCGACAGAGCGAACGACCAAAGCCTTGCTGAGGAAGCAGCAGCGAAGTGCGGTTCGCGCCAAGCTGACAACATCTGCGAAAGCATAGCACTCGCTGGTAAATCAGAGTTGGTTCTGTGGGCGGCTTTTGCTGCTTGCCTTAGCCTAGTATTCGCAGCACGATGGGAGAAACCCGCATAGAGCGAAAGCCTCTTTGCCGGGGCATCCCCTTGGGAAAGCACAGCATTCTTTGGGAAATCAGAGTCGGGTCTGTGGGATGCTGCCTGCTGCTGGACAGAGCTGGTCTCCACAGCACGGTGTAATAAACCCGCATGGAGCGAAATACTCTTTGCCTGGGCATCCCCTCTGCCTGAGAGAGAAGCGGGGTGGCGCCTGTGGAAAGAGCCTTAAGGAAAGCCACAGTCTGTCACGGCAGAGCGACGGAAGCCTGGCTGCTAAGGAGACATGAGGGGAAGATTAGGGCAGGGGAAAGGGCTCCACTCTGAGGAAGGAGTCTGGGCAGAAAGCATGCCTGTCCTGGGCCTTTGGGCTCAAGGAGACAGCAGCTCCTTGGCCACCTATCCGTGGTGGAGACATGGGCTTGCCACCAGGCGCCTACCCTGAACTCGAGCAACAACTCCCAGAAAGAACTGGCCATCAGATGCTGGCTTCCTCCAGGATGTGGAAGCTTGGAGGAGGCACGGGGTTTAAGGGGAAGGAGTGGGGACAGTCCCCCAAAGCTCCCTATTCAGTGCACGGGCGGTGTGCAGGGATCCTGTCACCTCTCCTTTCCTGTGGGGAAAGCACTGGCTAAGTCCGCGAGTCCTCCTGAGCGCCAGAGTAAAAGGCCAAGCGATGCCTACCCGGGAGATGTTAGTGTGCATAGAGTGCCATCCTAGGAAACGCACGCTGCTGCACTTTTGTGGCTCTGTCCGCTTAGTTCGGCCTGGCAGTGTGAACCCGGGACGCGAACATGGAGCCCCGGAGAGCAAGGCCCAAGAGGCACCAGCTCTACCGCAGCTCTTCTTCCCTGACGAAACTGAAGCCTTGCTGAGGAAGCAGCGGCGAAGTGCTGTTCGCTGCAAGGCAAAGCCTCTGCGAAAGCACAGCATTCGCTGAGAAATGTTCGGCGGGCTGCTGCTGCTTGCCTGAGCTCAGTCTCCCAGTGGGAGAAATGGCGGTGGGAGAAACCCGCATACAGTGAAAGCCTCTTTGCCTGGGCATCTCCCCTGGGAAAGCACAGCATTCGTAGGGAAATCAGAGTTGGGTTTGGGGATGCTGCTGCTGCTTGCCTGAGCTAGTCTCCGCAGCACGGTGGAAGATACCCGCATGGAGCGAAATACCCTTTGCCCTACCATCCCCTCTGCCTGAGAGAGAAGCATGGTCGCACAAGTCTGTCACCGCGCTCCCCAGGAGGAAGTGTGGGGAAGGCCCAGCACGACGCCCCCTGGGATGAGAAGGAGCCCTTGGCCTTGGGGTCGGGAAACGCTTGGGAAGCAGGATAGCCTGCCGTGGCACGAACAGCAGGCCAGTGGCAAGAAAAGTGTCACCCGCTCCCTGTGCGGAGAGATCGAAGCCTGGCTGCTAAGGAGACATGAGGGGACGACTAGGGCAGGGGCGCGTGCTCCACTCTGAGGAAGGAGTCTGGGCAGATGGCAGGCCTGTCCTGTGCCTCTGGTCCCAAGGGGAGAGCATCTCCTAGGCCACCTGTCCCAAGGGCAGTCGGGCTTGCCCCCAGGTGCCATACCCGGAACTCGCAGAAACAAACCCATGGAGAAACGGGCAGTCAGATGCCGTCTTCCACCAAGATGTGGCAGTGTTGTGGGTGGCAGGTGGTGTGCCTGGTAAGGAGTGGAGACAGTCCCCCACAGTTCCCCATCCCAGTGCACGGGCCGTGTGCAGGGATCCTGTCGCCTCCTCTCTCCTGTGGTGAAGGCACTGGCCTAGACCCCGAGTCTGCCTGAGCGACGGAGCAAAAGGCAAAGCCTTACCTACGCCAGGAGATGGTAATGGGCATAGAGTGCCATGCTAGGCCACGCACGCTGCTGCAGGGTTGTGGCTGTGTCTGCTACGTTCGGCTTAGCAAGGTGAACCCCGGGCGCGAACTGGGAGCCCGGGAATGCAAGGCCCAAGAGGCACCAGCTCTCCCGGGGCTCTTCATCCCTGCCGCGACAGAGCGAACGACCAAAGCCTTGCTGAGGAAGCAGCAGCGAAATGCGGTTCGCGCCAAGCTGACAACATCTGCGAAAGCATAGCACTCGCTGGTAAATCAGAGTTGGTTCTGTGGGCGGCTTTTGCTGCTTGCCTTAGCCTAGTATTCGCAGCACGATGGGAGAAACCCGCATAGAGCGAAAGCCTCTTTGCCGGGGCATCCCCTTGGGAAAGCACAGCATTCTATTGGAAATCAGAGTCGGGTCTGTGGGATGCTGCCTGCTGCTTGCCGGAGCTAGTTTCCACAGCATGGTGTAATAAACCCGCATGGAGCGAAATACTCTTTGCCTGGGCATCCCCTCTGCCTGAGAGAGAAGCGGGGTGGCGCCTGTGGAAAGAGCCTTAAGGAAAGCCACAGTCTGTCACGGCAGAGCGACGGAAGCCTGGCTGCTAAGGAGACATGAGGGGAAGATTAGGGCAGGGGAAAGGGCTCCACTCTGAGGAAGGAGTCTGGGCAGAAAGCATGCCTGTCCTGGGCCTTTGGGCTCAAGGAGACAGCAGCTCCTTGGCCACCTATCCGTGGTGGAGACATGGGCTTGCCACCAGGCGCCTACCCTGAACTCGAGCAACAACTCCCAGAAAGAACTGGCCATCAGATGCTGGCTTCCTCCAGGATGTGGAAGCTTGGAGGAGGCACGGGGTTTAAGGGGAAGGAGTGGGGACAGTCCCCCAAAGCTCCCTATTCAGTGCACGGGCGGTGTGCAGGGATCCTGTCACCTCTCCTTTCCTGTGGGGAAAGCACTGGCTAAGTCCGCGAGTCCTCCTGAGCGCCAGAGTAAAAGGCCAAGCGATGCCTACCCGGGAGATGTTAGTGTGCATAGAGTGCCATCCTAGGAAACGCACGCTGCTGCACTTTTGTGGCTCTGTCCGCTTAGTTCGGCCTGGCAGTGTGAACCCGGGACGCGAACATGGAGCCCCGGAGAGCAAGGCCCAAGAGGCACCAGCTCTACCGCAGCTCTTCTTCCCTGACGAAACTGAAGCCTTGCTGAGGAAGCAGCGGCGAAGTGCTGTTCGCTGCAAGGCAAAGCCTCTGCGAAAGCACAGCATTCGCTGAGAAATGTTCGGCGGGCTGCTGCTGCTTGCCTGAGCTCAGTCTCCCAGTGGGAGAAATGGCGGTGGGAGAAACCCGCATACAGTGAAAGCCTCTTTGCCTGGGCATCTCCCCTGGGAAAGCACAGCATTCGTAGGGAAATCAGAGTTGGGTTTGGGGATGCTGCTGCTGCTTGCCTGAGCTAGTCTCCGCAGCACGGTGGAAGATACCCGCATGGAGCGAAATACCCTTTGCCCTACCATCCCCTCTGCCTGAGAGAGAAGCATGGTCGCACAAGTCTGTCACCGCGCTCCCCAGGAGGAAGTGTGGGGAAGGCCCAGCACGACGCCCCCTGGGATGAGAAGGAGCCCTTGGCCTTGGGGTCGGGAAACGCTTGGGAAGCAGGATAGCCTGCCGTGGCACGAACAGCAGGCCAGTGGCAAGAAAAGTGTCACCCGCTCCCTGTGCGGAGAGATCGAAGCCTGGCTGCTAAGGAGACATGAGGGGACGACTAGGGCAGGGGCGCGTGCTCCACTCTGAGGAAGGAGTCTGGGCAGATGGCAGGCCTGTCCTGTGCCTCTGGTCCCAAGGGGAGAGCATCTCCTAGGCCACCTGTCCCAAGGGCAGTCGGGCTTGCCCCCAGGTGCCATACCCGGAACTCGCAGAAACAAACCCATGGAGAAACGGGCAGTCAGATGCCGTCTTCCACCAAGATGTGGCAGTGTTGTGGGTGGCAGGTGGTGTGCCTGGTAAGGAGTGGAGACAGTCCCCCACAGTTCCCCATCCCAGTGCACGGGCCGTGTGCAGGGATCCTGTCACCTCCTCTCTCCTGTGGTGAAGGCACTGGCCTAGACCCCGAGTCTGCCTGAGCGACGGAGCAAAAGGCAAAGCCTTACCTACGCCAGGAGATGGTAATGGGCATAGAGTGCCATGCTAGGCCACGCACGCTGCTGCAGGGTTGTGGCTGTGTCTGCTTAGTTCGGCTTAGCAAGGTGAACCCCGGGCGCGAACTGGGAGCCCGGGAATGCAAGGCCCAAGAGGCACCAGCTCTCCCGGGGCTCTTCATCCCTGCCGCGACAGAGCGAACGACCAAAGCCTTGCTGAGGAAGCAGCAGCGAAGTGCGGTTCGCGCCAAGCTGACAACATCTGCGAAAGCATAGCACTCGCTGGTAAATCAGAGTTGGTTCTGTGGGCGGCTTTTGCTGCTTGCCTTAGCCTAGTATTCGCAGCACGATGGGAGAAACCCGCATAGAGCGAAAGCCTCTTTGCCGGGGCATCCCCTTGGGAAAGCACAGCATTCTTTGGGAAATCAGAGTCGGGTCTGTGGGATGCTGCCTGCTGCTGGACAGAGCTGGTCTCCACAGCACGGTGTAATAAACCCGCATGGAGCGAAATACTCTTTGCCTGGGCATCCCCTCTGCCTGAGAGAGAAGCGGGGTGGCGCCTGTGGAAAGAGCCTTAAGGAAAGCCACAGTCTGTCACGGCAGAGCGACGGAAGCCTGGCTGCTAAGGAGACATGAGGGGAAGATTAGGGCAGGGGAAAGGGCTCCACTCTGAGGAAGGAGTCTGGGCAGAAAGCATGCCTGTCCTGGGCCTTTGGGCTCAAGGAGACAGCAGCTCCTTGGCCACCTATCCGTGGTGGAGACATGGGCTTGCCACCAGGCGCCTACCCTGAACTCGAGCAACAACTCCCAGAAAGAACTGGCCATCAGATGCTGGCTTCCTCCAGGATGTGGAAGCTTGGAGGAGGCACGGGGTTTAAGGGGAAGGAGTGGGGACAGTCCCCCAAAGCTCCCTATTCAGTGCACGGGCGGTGTGCAGGGATCCTGTCACCTCTCCTTTCCTGTGGGGAAAGCACTGGCTAAGTCCGCGAGTCCTCCTGAGCGCCAGAGTAAAAGGCCAAGCGATGCCTACCCGGGAGATGTTAGTGTGCATAGAGTGCCATCCTAGGAAACGCACGCTGCTGCACTTTTGTGGCTCTGTCCGCTTAGTTCGGCCTGGCAGTGTGAACCCGGGACGCGAACATGGAGCCCCGGAGAGCAAGGCCCAAGAGGCACCAGCTCTACCGCAGCTCTTCTTCCCTGACGAAACTGAAGCCTTGCTGAGGAAGCAGCGGCGAAGTGCTGTTCGCTGCAAGGCAAAGCCTCTGCGAAAGCACAGCATTCGCTGAGAAATGTTCGGCGGGCTGCTGCTGCTTGCCTGAGCTCAGTCTCCCAGTGGGAGAAATGGCGGTGGGAGAAACCCGCATACAGTGAAAGCCTCTTTGCCTGGGCATCTCCCCTGGGAAAGCACAGCATTCGTAGGGAAATCAGAGTTGGGTTTGGGGATGCTGCTGCTGCTTGCCTGAGCTAGTCTCCGCAGCACGGTGGAAGATACCCGCATGGAGCGAAATACCCTTTGCCCTACCATCCCCTCTGCCTGAGAGAGAAGCATGGTCGCACAAGTCTGTCACCGCGCTCCCCAGGAGGAAGTGTGGGGAAGGCCCAGCACGACGCCCCCTGGGATGAGAAGGAGCCCTTGGCCTTGGGGTCGGGAAACGCTTGGGAAGCAGGATAGCCTGCCGTGGCACGAACAGCAGGCCAGTGGCAAGAAAAGTGTCACCCGCTCCCTGTGCGGAGAGATCGAAGCCTGGCTGCTAAGGAGACATGAGGGGACGACTAGGGCAGGGGCGCGTGCTCCACTCTGAGGAAGGAGTCTGGGCAGATGGCAGGCCTGTCCTGTGCCTCTGGTCCCAAGGGGAGAGCATCTCCTAGGCCACCTGTCCCAAGGGCAGTCGGGCTTGCCCCCAGGTGCCATACCCGGAACTCGCAGAAACAAACCCATGGAGAAACGGGCAGTCAGATGCCGTCTTCCACCAAGATGTGGCAGTGTTGTGGGTGGCAGGTGGTGTGCCTGGTAAGGAGTGGAGACAGTCCCCCACAGTTCCCCATCCCAGTGCACGGGCCGTGTGCAGGGATCCTGTCGCCTCCTCTCTCCTGTGGTGAAGGCACTGGCCTAGACCCCGAGTCTGCCTGAGCGACGGAGCAAAAGGCAAAGCCTTACCTACGCCAGGAGATGGTAATGGGCATAGAGTGCCATGCTAGGCCACGCACGCTGCTGCAGGGTTGTGGCTGTGTCTGCTTAGTTCGGCTTAGCAAGGTGAACCCCGGGCGCGAACTGGGAGCCCGGGAATGCAAGGCCCAAGAGGCACCAGCTCTCCCGGGGCTCTTCATCCCTGCCGCGACAGAGCGAACGACCAAAGCCTTGCTGAGGAAGCAGCAGCGAAATGCGGTTCGCGCCAAGCTGACAACATCTGCGAAAGCATAGCACTCGCTGGTAAATCAGAGTTGGTTCTGTGGGCGGCTTTTGCTGCTTGCCTTAGCCTAGTATTCGCAGCACGATGGGAGAAACCCGCATAGAGCGAAAGCCTCTTTGCCGGGGCATCCCCTTGGGAAAGCACAGCATTCTATTGGAAATCAGAGTCGGGTCTGTGGGATGCTGCCTGCTGCTTGCCGGAGCTAGTTTCCACAGCATGGTGTAATAAACCCGCATGGAGCGAAATACTCTTTGCCTGGGCATCCCCTCTGCCTGAGAGAGAAGCGGGGTGGCGCCTGTGGAAAGAGCCTTAAGGAAAGCCACAGTCTGTCACGGCAGAGCGACGGAAGCCTGGCTGCTAAGGAGACATGAGGGGAAGATTAGGGCAGGGGAAAGGGCTCCACTCTGAGGAAGGAGTCTGGGCAGAAAGCATGCCTGTCCTGGGCCTTTGGGCTCAAGGAGACAGCAGCTCCTTGGCCACCTATCCGTGGTGGAGACATGGGCTTGCCACCAGGCGCCTACCCTGAACTCGAGCAACAACTCCCAGAAAGAACTGGCCATCAGATGCTGGCTTCCTCCAGGATGTGGAAGCTTGGAGGAGGCACGGGGTTTAAGGGGAAGGAGTGGGGACAGTCCCCCAAAGCTCCCTATTCAGTGCACGGGCGGTGTGCAGGGATCCTGTCACCTCTCCTTTCCTGTGGGGAAAGCACTGGCTAAGTCCGCGAGTCCTCCTGAGCGCCAGAGTAAAAGGCCAAGCGATGCCTACCCGGGAGATGTTAGTGTGCATAGAGTGCCATCCTAGGAAACGCACGCTGCTGCACTTTTGTGGCTCTGTCCGCTTAGTTCGGCCTGGCAGTGTGAACCCGGGACGCGAACATGGAGCCCCGGAGAGCAAGGCCCAAGAGGCACCAGCTCTACCGCAGCTCTTCTTCCCTGACGAAACTGAAGCCTTGCTGAGGAAGCAGCGGCGAAGTGCTGTTCGCTGCAAGGCAAAGCCTCTGCGAAAGCACAGCATTCGCTGAGAAATGTTCGGCGGGCTGCTGCTGCTTGCCTGAGCTCAGTCTCCCAGTGGGAGAAATGGCGGTGGGAGAAACCCGCATACAGTGAAAGCCTCTTTGCCTGGGCATCTCCCCTGGGAAAGCACAGCATTCGTAGGGAAATCAGAGTTGGGTTTGGGGATGCTGCTGCTGCTTGCCTGAGCTAGTCTCCGCAGCACGGTGGAAGATACCCGCATGGAGCGAAATACCCTTTGCCCTACCATCCCCTCTGCCTGAGAGAGAAGCATGGTCGCACAAGTCTGTCACCGCGCTCCCCAGGAGGAAGTGTGGGGAAGGCCCAGCACGACGCCCCCTGGGATGAGAAGGAGCCCTTGGCCTTGGGGTCGGGAAACGCTTGGGAAGCAGGATAGCCTGCCGTGGCACGAACAGCAGGCCAGTGGCAAGAAAAGTGTCACCCGCTCCCTGTGCGGAGAGATCGAAGCCTGGCTGCTAAGGAGACATGAGGGGACGACTAGGGCAGGGGCGCGTGCTCCACTCTGAGGAAGGAGTCTGGGCAGATGGCAGGCCTGTCCTGTGCCTCTGGTCCCAAGGGGAGAGCATCTCCTAGGCCACCTGTCCCAAGGGCAGTCGGGCTTGCCCCCAGGTGCCATACCCGGAACTCGCAGAAACAAACCCATGGAGAAACGGGCAGTCAGATGCCGTCTTCCACCAAGATGTGGCAGTGTTGTGGGTGGCAGGTGGTGTGCCTGGTAAGGAGTGGAGACAGTCCCCCACAGTTCCCCATCCCAGTGCACGGGCCGTGTGCAGGGATCCTGTCGCCTCCTCTCTCCTGTGGTGAAGGCACTGGCCTAGACCCCGAGTCTGCCTGAGCGACGGAGCAAAAGGCAAAGCCTTACCTACGCCAGGAGATGGTAATGGGCATAGAGTGCCATGCTAGGCCACGCACGCTGCTGCAGGGTTGTGGCTGTGTCTGCTACGTTCGGCTTAGCAAGGTGAACCCCGGGCGCGAACTGGGAGCCCGGGAATGCAAGGCCCAAGAGGCACCAGCTCTCCCGGGGCTCTTCATCCCTGCCGCGACAGAGCGAACGACCAAAGCCTTGCTGAGGAAGCAGCAGCGAAATGCGGTTCGCGCCAAGCTGACAACATCTGCGAAAGCATAGCACTCGCTGGTAAATCAGAGTTGGTTCTGTGGGCGGCTTTTGCTGCTTGCCTTAGCCTAGTATTCGCAGCACGATGGGAGAAACCCGCATAGAGCGAAAGCCTCTTTGCCGGGGCATCCCCTTGGGAAAGCACAGCATTCTATTGGAAATCAGAGTCGGGTCTGTGGGATGCTGCCTGCTGCTTGCCGGAGCTAGTTTCCACAGCATGGTGTAATAAACCCGCATGGAGCGAAATACTCTTTGCCTGGGCATCCCCTCTGCCTGAGAGAGAAGCGGGGTGGCGCCTGTGGAAAGAGCCTTAAGGAAAGCCACAGTCTGTCACGGCAGAGCGACGGAAGCCTGGCTGCTAAGGAGACATGAGGGGAAGATTAGGGCAGGGGAAAGGGCTCCACTCTGAGGAAGGAGTCTGGGCAGAAAGCATGCCTGTCCTGGGCCTTTGGGCTCAAGGAGACAGCAGCTCCTTGGCCACCTATCCGTGGTGGAGACATGGGCTTGCCACCAGGCGCCTACCCTGAACTCGAGCAACAACTCCCAGAAAGAACTGGCCATCAGATGCTGGCTTCCTCCAGGATGTGGAAGCTTGGAGGAGGCACGGGGTTTAAGGGGAAGGAGTGGGGACAGTCCCCCAAAGCTCCCTATTCAGTGCACGGGCGGTGTGCAGGGATCCTGTCACCTCTCCTTTCCTGTGGGGAAAGCACTGGCTAAGTCCGCGAGTCCTCCTGAGCGCCAGAGTAAAAGGCCAAGCGATGCCTACCCGGGAGATGTTAGTGTGCATAGAGTGCCATCCTAGGAAACGCACGCTGCTGCACTTTTGTGGCTCTGTCCGCTTAGTTCGGCCTGGCAGTGTGAACCCGGGACGCGAACATGGAGCCCCGGAGAGCAAGGCCCAAGAGGCACCAGCTCTACCGCAGCTCTTCTTCCCTGACGAAACTGAAGCCTTGCTGAGGAAGCAGCGGCGAAGTGCTGTTCGCTGCAAGGCAAAGCCTCTGCGAAAGCACAGCATTCGCTGAGAAATGTTCGGCGGGCTGCTGCTGCTTGCCTGAGCTCAGTCTCCCAGTGGGAGAAATGGCGGTGGGAGAAACCCGCATACAGTGAAAGCCTCTTTGCCTGGGCATCTCCCCTGGGAAAGCACAGCATTCGTAGGGAAATCAGAGTTGGGTTTGGGGATGCTGCTGCTGCTTGCCTGAGCTAGTCTCCGCAGCACGGTGGAAGATACCCGCATGGAGCGAAATACCCTTTGCCCTACCATCCCCTCTGCCTGAGAGAGAAGCATGGTCGCACAAGTCTGTCACCGCGCTCCCCAGGAGGAAGTGTGGGGAAGGCCCAGCACGACGCCCCCTGGGATGAGAAGGAGCCCTTGGCCTTGGGGTCGGGAAACGCTTGGGAAGCAGGATAGCCTGCCGTGGCACGAACAGCAGGCCAGTGGCAAGAAAAGTGTCACCCGCTCCCTGTGCGGAGAGATCGAAGCCTGGCTGCTAAGGAGACATGAGGGGACGACTAGGGCAGGGGCGCGTGCTCCACTCTGAGGAAGGAGTCTGGGCAGATGGCAGGCCTGTCCTGTGCCTCTGGTCCCAAGGGGAGAGCATCTCCTAGGCCACCTGTCCCAAGGGCAGTCGGGCTTGCCCCCAGGTGCCATACCCGGAACTCGCAGAAACAAACCCATGGAGAAACGGGCAGTCAGATGCCGTCTTCCACCAAGATGTGGCAGTGTTGTGGGTGGCAGGTGGTGTGCCTGGTAAGGAGTGGAGACAGTCCCCCACAGTTCCCCATCCCAGTGCACGGGCCGTGTGCAGGGATCCTGTCGCCTCCTCTCTCCTGTGGTGAAGGCACTGGCCTAGACCCCGAGTCTGCCTGAGCGACGGAGCAAAAGGCAAAGCCTTACCTACGCCAGGAGATGGTAATGGGCATAGAGTGCCATGCTAGGCCACGCACGCTGCTGCAGGGTTGTGGCTGTGTCTGCTACGTTCGGCTTAGCAAGGTGAACCCCGGGCGCGAACTGGGAGCCCGGGAATGCAAGGCCCAAGAGGCACCAGCTCTCCCGGGGCTCTTCATCCCTGCCGCGACAGAGCGAACGACCAAAGCCTTGCTGAGGAAGCAGCAGCGAAATGCGGTTCGCGCCAAGCTGACAACATCTGCGAAAGCATAGCACTCGCTGGTAAATCAGAGTTGGTTCTGTGGGCGGCTTTTGCTGCTTGCCTTAGCCTAGTATTCGCAGCACGATGGGAGAAACCCGCATAGAGCGAAAGCCTCTTTGCCGGGGCATCCCCTTGGGAAAGCACAGCATTCTATTGGAAATCAGAGTCGGGTCTGTGGGATGCTGCCTGCTGCTTGCCGGAGCTAGTTTCCACAGCATGGTGTAATAAACCCGCATGGAGCGAAATACTCTTTGCCTGGGCATCCCCTCTGCCTGAGAGAGAAGCGGGGTGGCGCCTGTGGAAAGAGCCTTAAGGAAAGCCACAGTCTGTCACGGCAGAGCGACGGAAGCCTGGCTGCTAAGGAGACATGAGGGGAAGATTAGGGCAGGGGAAAGGGCTCCACTCTGAGGAAGGAGTCTGGGCAGAAAGCATGCCTGTCCTGGGCCTTTGGGCTCAAGGAGACAGCAGCTCCTTGGCCACCTATCCGTGGTGGAGACATGGGCTTGCCACCAGGCGCCTACCCTGAACTCGAGCAACAACTCCCAGAAAGAACTGGCCATCAGATGCTGGCTTCCTCCAGGATGTGGAAGCTTGGAGGAGGCACGGGGTTTAAGGGGAAGGAGTGGGGACAGTCCCCCAAAGCTCCCTATTCAGTGCACGGGCGGTGTGCAGGGATCCTGTCACCTCTCCTTTCCTGTGGGGAAAGCACTGGCTAAGTCCGCGAGTCCTCCTGAGCGCCAGAGTAAAAGGCCAAGCGATGCCTACCCGGGAGATGTTAGTGTGCATAGAGTGCCATCCTAGGAAACGCACGCTGCTGCACTTTTGTGGCTCTGTCCGCTTAGTTCGGCCTGGCAGTGTGAACCCGGGACGCGAACATGGAGCCCCGGAGAGCAAGGCCCAAGAGGCACCAGCTCTACCGCAGCTCTTCTTCCCTGACGAAACTGAAGCCTTGCTGAGGAAGCAGCGGCGAAGTGCTGTTCGCTGCAAGGCAAAGCCTCTGCGAAAGCACAGCATTCGCTGAGAAATGTTCGGCGGGCTGCTGCTGCTTGCCTGAGCTCAGTCTCCCAGTGGGAGAAATGGCGGTGGGAGAAACCCGCATACAGTGAAAGCCTCTTTGCCTGGGCATCTCCCCTGGGAAAGCACAGCATTCGTAGGGAAATCAGAGTTGGGTTTGGGGATGCTGCTGCTGCTTGCCTGAGCTAGTCTCCGCAGCACGGTGGAAGATACCCGCATGGAGCGAAATACCCTTTGCCCTACCATCCCCTCTGCCTGAGAGAGAAGCATGGTCGCACAAGTCTGTCACCGCGCTCCCCAGGAGGAAGTGTGGGGAAGGCCCAGCACGACGCCCCCTGGGATGAGAAGGAGCCCTTGGCCTTGGGGTCGGGAAACGCTTGGGAAGCAGGATAGCCTGCCGTGGCACGAACAGCAGGCCAGTGGCAAGAAAAGTGTCACCCGCTCCCTGTGCGGAGAGATCGAAGCCTGGCTGCTAAGGAGACATGAGGGGACGACTAGGGCAGGGGCGCGTGCTCCACTCTGAGGAAGGAGTCTGGGCAGATGGCAGGCCTGTCCTGTGCCTCTGGTCCCAAGGGGAGAGCATCTCCTAGGCCACCTGTCCCAAGGGCAGTCGGGCTTGCCCCCAGGTGCCATACCCGGAACTCGCAGAAACAAACCCATGGAGAAACGGGCAGTCAGATGCCGTCTTCCACCAAGATGTGGCAGTGTTGTGGGTGGCAGGTGGTGTGCCTGGTAAGGAGTGGAGACAGTCCCCCACAGTTCCCCATCCCAGTGCACGGGCCGTGTGCAGGGATCCTGTCGCCTCCTCTCTCCTGTGGTGAAGGCACTGGCCTAGACCCCGAGTCTGCCTGAGCGACGGAGCAAAAGGCAAAGCCTTACCTACGCCAGGAGATGGTAATGGGCATAGAGTGCCATGCTAGGCCACGCACGCTGCTGCAGGGTTGTGGCTGTGTCTGCTACGTTCGGCTTAGCAAGGTGAACCCCGGGCGCGAACTGGGAGCCCGGGAATGCAAGGCCCAAGAGGCACCAGCTCTCCCGGGGCTCTTCATCCCTGCCGCGACAGAGCGAACGACCAAAGCCTTGCTGAGGAAGCAGCAGCGAAGTGCGGTTCGCGCCAAGCTGACAACATCTGCGAAAGCATAGCACTCGCTGGGAAATCAGAGTTGGTTCTGTGGGCGGCTTTTGCTGCTTGCCTTAGCCTAGTATTCGCAGCACGATGGGAGAAACCCGCATAGAGCGAAAGCCTCTTTGCCGGGGCATCCCCTTGGGAAAGCACAGCATTCTTTGGGAAATCAGAGTCGGGTCTGTGGGATGCTGCCTGCTGCTGGACAGAGCTGGTCTCCACAGCACGGTGTAATAAACCCGCATGGAGCGAAATACTCTTTGCCTGGGCATCCCCTCTGCCTGAGAGAGAAGCGGGGTGGCGCCTGTGGAAAGAGCCTTAAGGAAAGCCACAGTCTGTCACGGCAGAGCGACGGAAGCCTGGCTGCTAAGGAGACATGAGGGGAAGATTAGGGCAGGGGAAAGGGCTCCACTCTGAGGAAGGAGTCTGGGCAGAAAGCATGCCTGTCCTGGGCCTTTGGGCTCAAGGAGACAGCAGCTCCTTGGCCACCTATCCGTGGTGGAGACATGGGCTTGCCACCAGGCGCCTACCCTGAACTCGAGCAACAACTCCCAGAAAGAACTGGCCATCAGATGCTGGCTTCCTCCAGGATGTGGAAGCTTGGAGGAGGCACGGGGTTTAAGGGGAAGGAGTGGGGACAGTCCCCCAAAGCTCCCTATTCAGTGCACGGGCAGTGTGCAGGGATCCTGTCACCTCTCCTTTCCTGTGGGGAAAGCACTGGCTAAGTCCGCGAGTCCTCCTGAGCGCCAGAGTAAAAGGCCAAGCGATGCCTACCCGGGAGATGTTAGTGTGCATAGAGTGCCATCCTAGGAAACGCACGCTGCTGCACTTTTGTGGCTCTGTCCGCTTAGTTCGGCCTGGCAGTGTGAACCCGGGACGCGAACATGGAGCCCCGGAGAGCAAGGCCCAAGAGGCACCAGCTCTACCGCAGCTCTTCTTCCCTGACGAAACTGAAGCCTTGCTGAGGAAGCAGCGGCGAAGTGCTGTTCGCTGCAAGGCAAAGCCTCTGCGAAAGCACAGCATTCGCTGAGAAATGTTCGGCGGGCTGCTGCTGCTTGCCTGAGCTCAGTCTCCCAGTGGGAGAAATGGCGGTGGGAGAAACCCGCATACAGTGAAAGCCTCTTTGCCTGGGCATCTCCCCTGGGAAAGCACAGCATTCGTAGGGAAATCAGAGTTGGGTTTGGGGATGCTGCTGCTGCTTGCCTGAGCTAGTCTCCGCAGCACGGTGGAAGATACCCGCATGGAGCGAAATACCCTTTGCCCTACCATCCCCTCTGCCTGAGAGAGAAGCATGGTCGCACAAGTCTGTCACCGCGCTCCCCAGGAGGAAGTGTGGGGAAGGCCCAGCACGACGCCCCCTGGGATGAGAAGGAGCCCTTGGCCTTGGGGTCGGGAAACGCTTGGGAAGCAGGATAGCCTGCCGTGGCACGAACAGCAGGCCAGTGGCAAGAAAAGTGTCACCCGCTCCCTGTGCGGAGAGAACGAAGCCTGGCTGCTAAGGAGACATGAGGGGACGACTAGGGCAGGGGCGCGTGCTCCACTCTGAGGAAGGAGTCTGGGCAGATGGCAGGCCTGTCCTGTGCCTCTGGTCCCAAGGGGAGAGCATCTCCTAGGCCACCTGTCCCAAGGGCAGTCGGGCTTGCCCCCAGGTGCCATACCCGGAACTCGCAGAAACAAACCCATGGAGAAACGGGCAGTCAGATGCCGTCTTCCACCAAGATGTGGCAGTGTTGTGGGTGGCAGGTGGTGTGCCTGGTAAGGAGTGGAGACAGTCCCCCACAGTTCCCCATCCCAGTGCACGGGCCGTGTGCAGGGATCCTGTCGCCTCCTCTCTCCTGTGGTGAAGGCACTGGCCTAGACCCCGAGTCTGCCTGAGCGACGGAGCAAAAGGCAAAGCCTTACCTACGCCAGGAGATGGTAATGGGCATAGAGTGCCATGCTAGGCCACGCACGCTGCTGCAGGGTTGTGGCTGTGTCTGCTACGTTCGGCTTAGCAAGGTGAACCCCGGGCGCGAACTGGGAGCCCGGGAATGCAAGGCCCAAGAGGCACCAGCTCTCCCGGGGCTCTTCATCCCTGCCGCGACAGAGCGAACGACCAAAGCCTTGCTGAGGAAGCAGCAGCGAAATGCGGTTCGCGCCAAGCTGACAACATCTGCGAAAGCATAGCACTCGCTGGGAAATCAGAGTTGGTTCTGTGGGCGGCTTTTGCTGCTTGCCTTAGCCTAGTATTCGCAGCACGATGGGAGAAACCCGCATAGAGCGAAAGCCTCTTTGCCGGGGCATCCCCTTGGGAAAGCACAGCATTCTATTGGAAATCAGAGTCGGGTCTGTGGGATGCTGCCTGCTGCTTGCCGGAGCTAGTTTCTACAGCATGGTGTAATAAACCCGCATGGAGCGAAATACTCTTTGCCTGGGCATCCCCTCTGCCTGAGAGAGAAGCGGGGTGGCGCCTGTGGAAAGAGCCTTAAGGAAAGCCACAGTCTGTCACGGCAGAGCGACGGAAGCCTGGCTGCTAAGGAGACATGAGGGGAAGATTAGGGCAGGGGAAAGGGCTCCACTCTGAGGAAGGAGTCTGGGCAGAAAGCATGCCTGTCCTGGGCCTTTGGGCTCAAGGAGACAGCAGCTCCTTGGCCACCTATCCGTGGTGGAGACATGGGCTTGCCACCAGGCGCCTACCCTGAACTCGAGCAACAACTCCCAGAAAGAACTGGCCATCAGATGCTGGCTTCCTCCAGGATGTGGAAGCTTGGAGGAGGCACGGGGTTTAAGGGGAAGGAGTGGGGACAGTCCCCCAAAGCTCCCTATTCAGTGCACGGGCGGTGTGCAGGGATCCTGTCACCTCTCCTTTCCTGTGGGGAAAGCACTGGCTAAGTCCGCGAGTCCTCCTGAGCGCCAGAGTAAAAGGCCAAGCGATGCCTACCCGGGAGATGTTAGTGTGCATAGAGTGCCATCCTAGGAAACGCACGCTGCTGCACTTTTGTGGCTCTGTCCGCTTAGTTCGGCCTGGCAGTGTGAACCCGGGACGCGAACATGGAGCCCCGGAGAGCAAGGCCCAAGAGGCACCAGCTCTACCGCAGCTCTTCTTCCCTGACGAAACTGAAGCCTTGCTGAGGAAGCAGCGGCGAAGTGCTGTTCGCTGCAAGGCAAAGCCTCTGCGAAAGCACAGCATTCGCTGAGAAATGTTCGGCGGGCTGCTGCTGCTTGCCTGAGCTCAGTCTCCCAGTGGGAGAAATGGCGGTGGGAGAAACCCGCATACAGTGAAAGCCTCTTTGCCTGGGCATCTCCCCTGGGAAAGCACAGCATTCGTAGGGAAATCAGAGTTGGGTTTGGGGATGCTGCTGCTGCTTGCCTGAGCTAGTCTCCGCAGCACGGTGGAAGATACCCGCATGGAGCGAAATACCCTTTGCCCTACCATCCCCTCTGCCTGAGAGAGAAGCATGGTCGCACAAGTCTGTCACCGCGCTCCCCAGGAGGAAGTGTGGGGAAGGCCCAGCACGACGCCCCCTGGGATGAGAAGGAGCCCTTGGCCTTGGGGTCGGGAAACGCTTGGGAAGCAGGATAGCCTGCCGTGGCACGAACAGCAGGCCAGTGGCAAGAAAAGTGTCACCCGCTCCCTGTGCGGAGAGATCGAATCCTGGCTGCTAAGGAGACATGAGGGGACGACTAGGGCAGGGGCGCGTGCTCCACTCTGAGGAAGGAGTCTGGGCAGATGGCAGGCCTGTCCTGTGCCTCTGGTCCCAAGGGGAGAGCATCTCCTAGGCCACCTGTCCCAAGGGCAGTCGGGCTTGCCCCCAGGTGCCATACCCGGAACTCGCAGAAACAAACCCATGGAGAAACGGGCAGTCAGATGCCGTCTTCCACCAAGATGTGGCAGTGTTGTGGGTGGCAGGTGGTGTGCCTGGTAAGGAGTGGAGACAGTCCCCCACAGTTCCCCATCCCAGTGCACGGGCCGTGTGCAGGGATCCTGTCGCCTCCTCTCTCCTGTGGTGAAGGCACTGGCCTAGACCCCGAGTCTGCCTGAGCGACGGAGCAAAAGGCAAAGCCTTACCTACGCCAGGAGATGGTAATGGGCATAGAGTGCCATGCTAGGCCACGCACGCTGCTGCAGGGTTGTGGCTGTGTCTGCTACGTTCGGCTTAGCAAGGTGAACCCCGGGCGCGAACTGGGAGCCCGGGAATGCAAGGCCCAAGAGGCACCAGCTCTCCCGGGGCTCTTCATCCCTGCCGCGACAGAGCGAACGACCAAAGCCTTGCTGAGGAAGCAGCAGCGAAGTGCGGTTCGCGCCAAGCTGACAACATCTGCGAAAGCATAGCACTCGCTGGTAAATCAGAGTTGGTTCTGTGGGCGGCTTTTGCTGCTTGCCTTAGCCTAGTATTCGCAGCACGATGGGAGAAACCCGCATAGAGCGAAAGCCTCTTTGCCGGGGCATCCCCTTGGGAAAGCACAGCATTCTTTGGGAAATCAGAGTCGGGTCTGTGGGATGCTGCCTGCTGCTGGACAGAGCTGGTCTCCACAGCACGGTGTAATAAACCCGCATGGAGCGAAATACTCTTTGCCTGGGCATCCCCTCTGCCTGAGAGAGAAGCGGGGTGGCGCCTGTGGAAAGAGCCTTAAGGAAAGCCACAGTCTGTCACGGCAGAGCGACGGAAGCCTGGCTGCTAAGGAGACATGAGGGGAAGATTAGGGCAGGGGAAAGGGCTCCACTCTGAGGAAGGAGTCTGGGCAGAAAGCATGCCTGTCCTGGGCCTTTGGGCTCAAGGAGACAGCAGCTCCTTGGCCACCTATCCGTGGTGGAGACATGGGCTTGCCACCAGGCGCCTACCCTGAACTCGAGCAACAACTCCCAGAAAGAACTGGCCATCAGATGCTGGCTTCCTCCAGGATGTGGAAGCTTGGAGGAGGCACGGGGTTTAAGGGGAAGGAGTGGGGACAGTCCCCCAAAGCTCCCTATTCAGTGCACGGGCGGTGTGCAGGGATCCTGTCACCTCTCCTTTCCTGTGGGGAAAGCACTGGCTAAGTCCGCGAGTCCTCCTGAGCGCCAGAGTAAAAGGCCAAGCGATGCCTACCCGGGAGATGTTAGTGTGCATAGAGTGCCATCCTAGGAAACGCACGCTGCTGCACTTTTGTGGCTCTGTCCGCTTAGTTCGGCCTGGCAGTGTGAACCCGGGACGCGAACATGGAGCCCCGGAGAGCAAGGCCCAAGAGGCACCAGCTCTACCGCAGCTCTTCTTCCCTGACGAAACTGAAGCCTTGCTGAGGAAGCAGCGGCGAAGTGCTGTTCGCTGCAAGGCAAAGCCTCTGCGAAAGCACAGCATTCGCTGAGAAATGTTCGGCGGGCTGCTGCTGCTTGCCTGAGCTCAGTCTCCCAGTGGGAGAAATGGCGGTGGGAGAAACCCGCATACAGTGAAAGCCTCTTTGCCTGGGCATCTCCCCTGGGAAAGCACAGCATTCGTAGGGAAATCAGAGTTGGGTTTGGGGATGCTGCTGCTGCTTGCCTGAGCTAGTCTCCGCAGCACGGTGGAAGATACCCGCATGGAGCGAAATACCCTTTGCCCTACCATCCCCTCTGCCTGAGAGAGAAGCATGGTCGCACAAGTCTGTCACCGCGCTCCCCAGGAGGAAGTGTGGGGAAGGCCCAGCACGACGCCCCCTGGGATGAGAAGGAGCCCTTGGCCTTGGGGTCGGGAAACGCTTGGGAAGCAGGATAGCCTGCCGTGGCACGAACAGCAGGCCAGTGGCAAGAAAAGTGTCACCCGCTCCCTGTGCGGAGAGATCGAATCCTGGCTGCTAAGGAGACATGAGGGGACGACTAGGGCAGGGGCGCGTGCTCCACTCTGAGGAAGGAGTCTGGGCAGATGGCAGGCCTGTCCTGTGCCTCTGGTCCCAAGGGGAGAGCATCTCCTAGGCCACCTGTCCCAAGGGCAGTCGGGCTTGCCCCCAGGTGCCATACCCGGAACTCGCAGAAACAAACCCATGGAGAAACGGGCAGTCAGATGCCGTCTTCCACCAAGATGTGGCAGTGTTGTGGGTGGCAGGTGGTGTGCCTGGTAAGGAGTGGAGACAGTCCCCCACAGTTCCCCATCCCAGTGCACGGGCCGTGTGCAGGGATCCTGTCGCCTCCTCTCTCCTGTGGTGAAGGCACTGGCCTAGACCCCGAGTCTGCCTGAGCGACGGAGCAAAAGGCAAAGCCTTACCTACGCCAGGAGATGGTAATGGGCATAGAGTGCCATGCTAGGCCACGCACGCTGCTGCAGGGTTGTGGCTGTGTCTGCTACGTTCGGCTTAGCAAGGTGAACCCCGGGCGCGAACTGGGAGCCCGGGAATGCAAGGCCCAAGAGGCACCAGCTCTCCCGGGGCTCTTCATCCCTGCCGCGACAGAGCGAACGACCAAAGCCTTGCTGAGGAAGCAGCAGCGAAGTGCGGTTCGCGCCAAGCTGACAACATCTGCGAAAGCATAGCACTCGCTGGTAAATCAGAGTTGGTTCTGTGGGCGGCTTTTGCTGCTTGCCTTAGCCTAGTATTCGCAGCACGATGGGAGAAACCCGCATAGAGCGAAAGCCTCTTTGCCAGGGCATCCCCTCAGGGAAACACAGCATTCTTTGGGAAATCAGAGTCGGGTCTGTGGGATGCTGCCTGCTGCTGGACAGAGCTGGTCTCCACAGCACGGTGTAATAAACCCGCATGGAGCGAAATACTCTTTGCCTGGGCATCCCCTCTGCCTGAGAGAGAAGCGGGGTGGCGCCTGTGGAAAGAGCCTTAAGGAAAGCCACAGTCTGTCACGGCAGAGCGACGGAAGCCTGGCTGCTAAGGAGACATGAGGGGAAGATTAGGGCAGGGGAAAGGGCTCCACTCTGAGGAAGGAGTCTGGGCAGAAAGCATGCCTGTCCTGGGCCTTTGGGCTCAAGGAGACAGCAGCTCCTTGGCCACCTATCCGTGGTGGAGACATGGGCTTGCCACCAGGCGCCTACCCTGAACTCGAGCAACAACTCCCAGAAAGAACTGGCCATCAGATGCTGGCTTCCTCCAGGATGTGGAAGCTTGGAGGAGGCACGGGGTTTAAGGGGAAGGAGTGGGGACAGTCCCCCAAAGCTCCCTATTCAGTGCACGGGCGGTGTGCAGGGATCCTGTCACCTCTCCTTTCCTGTGGGGAAAGCACTGGCTAAGTCCGCGAGTCCTCCTGAGCGCCAGAGTAAAAGGCCAAGCGATGCCTACCCGGGAGATGTTAGTGTGCATAGAGTGCCATCCTAGGAAACGCACGCTGCTGCACTTTTGTGGCTCTGTCCGCTTAGTTCGGCCTGGCAGTGTGAACCCGGGACGCGAACATGGAGCCCCGGAGAGCAAGGCCCAAGAGGCACCAGCTCTACCGCAGCTCTTCTTCCCTGACGAAACTGAAGCCTTGCTGAGGAAGCAGCGGCGAAGTGCTGTTCGCTGCAAGGCAAAGCCTCTGCGAAAGCACAGCATTCGCTGAGAAATGTTCGGCGGGCTGCTGCTGCTTGCCTGAGCTCAGTCTCCCAGTGGGAGAAATGGCGGTGGGAGAAACCCGCATACAGTGAAAGCCTCTTTGCCTGGGCATCTCCCCTGGGAAAGCACAGCATTCGTAGGGAAATCAGAGTTGGGTTTGGGGATGCTGCTGCTGCTTGCCTGAGCTAGTCTCCGCAGCACGGTGGAAGATACCCGCATGGAGCGAAATACCCTTTGCCCTACCATCCCCTCTGCCTGAGAGAGAAGCATGGTCGCACAAGTCTGTCACCGCGCTCCCCAGGAGGAAGTGTGGGGAAGGCCCAGCACGACGCCCCCTGGGATGAGAAGGAGCCCTTGGCCTTGGGGTCGGGAAACGCTTGGGAAGCAGGATAGCCTGCCGTGGCACGAACAGCAGGCCAGTGGCAAGAAAAGTGTCACCCGCTCCCTGTGCGGAGAGATCGAAGCCTGGCTGCTAAGGAGACATGAGGGGACGACTAGGGCAGGGGCGCGTGCTCCACTCTGAGGAAGGAGTCTGGGCAGATGGCAGGCCTGTCCTGTGCCTCTGGTCCCAAGGGGAGAGCATCTCCTAGGCCACCTGTCCCAAGGGCAGTCGGGCTTGCCCCCAGGTGCCATACCCGGAACTCGCAGAAACAAACCCATGGAGAAACGGGCAGTCAGATGCCGTCTTCCACCAAGATGTGGCAGTGTTGTGGGTGGCAGGTGGTGTGCCTGGTAAGGAGTGGAGACAGTCCCCCACAGTTCCCCATCCCAGTGCACGGGCCGTGTGCAGGGATCCTGTCGCCTCCTCTCTCCTGTGGTGAAGGCACTGGCCTAGACCCCGAGTCTGCCTGAGCGACGGAGCAAAAGGCAAAGCCTTACCTACGCCAGGAGATGGTAATGGGCATAGAGTGCCATGCTAGGCCACGCACGCTGCTGCAGGGTTGTGGCTGTGTCTGCTACGTTCGGCTTAGCAAGGTGAACCCCGGGCGCGAACTGGGAGCCCGGGAATGCAAGGCCCAAGAGGCACCAGCTCTCCCGGGGCTCTTCATCCCTGCCGCGACAGAGCGAACGACCAAAGCCTTGCTGAGGAAGCAGCAGCGAAGTGCGGTTCGCGCCAAGCTGACAACATCTGCGAAAGCATAGCACTCGCTGGTAAATCAGAGTTGGTTCTGTGGGCGGCTTTTGCTGCTTGCCTTAGCCTAGTATTCGCAGCACGATGGGAGAAACCCGCATAGAGCGAAAGCCTCTTTGCCGGGGCATCCCCTTGGGAAAGCACAGCATTCTTTGGGAAATCAGAGTCGGGTCTGTGGGATGCTGCCTGCTGCTGGACAGAGCTGGTCTCCACAGCACGGTGTAATAAACCCGCATGGAGCGAAATACTCTTTGCCTGGGCATCCCCTCTGCCTGAGAGAGAAGCGGGGTGGCGCCTGTGGAAAGAGCCTTAAGGAAAGCCACAGTCTGTCACGGCAGAGCGACGGAAGCCTGGCTGCTAAGGAGACATGAGGGGAAGATTAGGGCAGGGGAAAGGGCTCCACTCTGAGGAAGGAGTCTGGGCAGAAAGCATGCCTGTCCTGGGCCTTTGGGCTCAAGGAGACAGCAGCTCCTTGGCCACCTATCCGTGGTGGAGACATGGGCTTGCCACCAGGCGCCTACCCTGAACTCGAGCAACAACTCCCAGAAAGAACTGGCCATCAGATGCTGGCTTCCTCCAGGATGTGGAAGCTTGGAGGAGGCACGGGGTTTAAGGGGAAGGAGTGGGGACAGTCCCCCAAAGCTCCCTATTCAGTGCACGGGCGGTGTGCAGGGATCCTGTCACCTCTCCTTTCCTGTGGGGAAAGCACTGGCTAAGTCCGCGAGTCCTCCTGAGCGCCAGAGTAAAAGGCCAAGCGATGCCTACCCGGGAGATGTTAGTGTGCATAGAGTGCCATCCTAGGAAACGCACGCTGCTGCACTTTTGTGGCTCTGTCCGCTTAGTTCGGCCTGGCAGTGTGAACCCGGGACGCGAACATGGAGCCCCGGAGAGCAAGGCCCAAGAGGCACCAGCTCTACCGCAGCTCTTCTTCCCTGACGAAACTGAAGCCTTGCTGAGGAAGCAGCGGCGAAGTGCTGTTCGCTGCAAGGCAAAGCCTCTGCGAAAGCACAGCATTCGCTGAGAAATGTTCGGCGGGCTGCTGCTGCTTGCCTGAGCTCAGTCTCCCAGTGGGAGAAATGGCGGTGGGAGAAACCCGCATACAGTGAAAGCCTCTTTGCCTGGGCATCTCCCCTGGGAAAGCACAGCATTCGTAGGGAAATCAGAGTTGGGTTTGGGGATGCTGCTGCTGCTTGCCTGAGCTAGTCTCCGCAGCACGGTGGAAGATACCCGCATGGAGCGAAATACCCTTTGCCCTACCATCCCCTCTGCCTGAGAGAGAAGCATGGTCGCACAAGTCTGTCACCGCGCTCCCCAGGAGGAAGTGTGGGGAAGGCCCAGCACGACGCCCCCTGGGATGAGAAGGAGCCCTTGGCCTTGGGGTCGGGAAACGCTTGGGAAGCAGGATAGCCTGCCGTGGCACGAACAGCAGGCCAGTGGCAAGAAAAGTGTCACCCGCTCCCTGTGCGGAGAGATCGAAGCCTGGCTGCTAAGGAGACATGAGGGGACGACTAGGGCAGGGGCGCGTGCTCCACTCTGAGGAAGGAGTCTGGGCAGATGGCAGGCCTGTCCTGTGCCTCTGGTCCCAAGGGGAGAGCATCTCCTAGGCCACCTGTCCCAAGGGCAGTCGGGCTTGCCCCCAGGTGCCATACCCGGAACTCGCAGAAACAAACCCATGGAGAAACGGGCAGTCAGATGCCGTCTTCCACCAAGATGTGGCAGTGTTGTGGGTGGCAGGTGGTGTGCCTGGTAAGGAGTGGAGACAGTCCCCCACAGTTCCCCATCCCAGTGCACGGGCCGTGTGCAGGGATCCTGTCGCCTCCTCTCTCCTGTGGTGAAGGCACTGGCCTAGACCCCGAGTCTGCCTGAGCGACGGAGCAAAAGGCAAAGCCTTACCTACGCCAGGAGATGGTAATGGGCATAGAGTGCCATGCTAGGCCACGCACGCTGCTGCAGGGTTGTGGCTGTGTCTGCTACGTTCGGCTTAGCAAGGTGAACCCCGGGCGCGAACTGGGAGCCCGGGAATGCAAGGCCCAAGAGGCACCAGCTCTCCCGGGGCTCTTCATCCCTGCCGCGACAGAGCGAACGACCAAAGCCTTGCTGAGGAAGCAGCAGCGAAGTGCGGTTCGCGCCAAGCTGACAACATCTGCGAAAGCATAGCACTCGCTGGTAAATCAGAGTTGGTTCTGTGGGCGGCTTTTGCTGCTTGCCTTAGCCTAGTATTCGCAGCACGATGGGAGAAACCCGCATAGAGCGAAAGCCTCTTTGCCGGGGCATCCCCTTGGGAAAGCACAGCATTCTTTGGGAAATCAGAGTCGGGTCTGTGGGATGCTGCCTGCTGCTGGACAGAGCTGGTCTCCACAGCACGGTGTAATAAACCCGCATGGAGCGAAATACTCTTTGCCTGGGCATCCCCTCTGCCTGAGAGAGAAGCGGGGTGGCGCCTGTGGAAAGAGCCTTAAGGAAAGCCACAGTCTGTCACGGCAGAGCGACGGAAGCCTGGCTGCTAAGGAGACATGAGGGGAAGATTAGGGCAGGGGAAAGGGCTCCACTCTGAGGAAGGAGTCTGGGCAGAAAGCATGCCTGTCCTGGGCCTTTGGGCTCAAGGAGACAGCAGCTCCTTGGCCACCTATCCGTGGTGGAGACATGGGCTTGCCACCAGGCGCCTACCCTGAACTCGAGCAACAACTCCCAGAAAGAACTGGCCATCAGATGCTGGCTTCCTCCAGGATGTGGAAGCTTGGAGGAGGCACGGGGTTTAAGGGGAAGGAGTGGGGACAGTCCCCCAAAGCTCCCTATTCAGTGCACGGGCGGTGTGCAGGGATCCTGTCACCTCTCCTTTCCTGTGGGGAAAGCACTGGCTAAGTCCGCGAGTCCTCCTGAGCGCCAGAGTAAAAGGCCAAGCGATGCCTACCCGGGAGATGTTAGTGTGCATAGAGTGCCATCCTAGGAAACGCACGCTGCTGCACTTTTGTGGCTCTGTCCGCTTAGTTCGGCCTGGCAGTGTGAACCCGGGACGCGAACATGGAGCCCCGGAGAGCAAGGCCCAAGAGGCACCAGCTCTACCGCAGCTCTTCTTCCCTGACGAAACTGAAGCCTTGCTGAGGAAGCAGCGGCGAAGTGCTGTTCGCTGCAAGGCAAAGCCTCTGCGAAAGCACAGCATTCGCTGAGAAATGTTCGGCGGGCTGCTGCTGCTTGCCTGAGCTCAGTCTCCCAGTGGGAGAAATGGCGGTGGGAGAAACCCGCATACAGTGAAAGCCTCTTTGCCTGGGCATCTCCCCTGGGAAAGCACAGCATTCGTAGGGAAATCAGAGTTGGGTTTGGGGATGCTGCTGCTGCTTGCCTGAGCTAGTCTCCGCAGCACGGTGGAAGATACCCGCATGGAGCGAAATACCCTTTGCCCTACCATCCCCTCTGCCTGAGAGAGAAGCATGGTCGCACAAGTCTGTCACCGCGCTCCCCAGGAGGAAGTGTGGGGAAGGCCCAGCACGACGCCCCCTGGGATGAGAAGGAGCCCTTGGCCTTGGGGTCGGGAAACGCTTGGGAAGCAGGATAGCCTGCCGTGGCACGAACAGCAGGCCAGTGGCAAGAAAAGTGTCACCCGCTCCCTGTGCGGAGAGATCGAAGCCTGGCTGCTAAGGAGACATGAGGGGACGACTAGGGCAGGGGCGCGTGCTCCACTCTGAGGAAGGAGTCTGGGCAGATGGCAGGCCTGTCCTGTGCCTCTGGTCCCAAGGGGAGAGCATCTCCTAGGCCACCTGTCCCAAGGGCAGTCGGGCTTGCCCCCAGGTGCCATACCCGGAACTCGCAGAAACAAACCCATGGAGAAACGGGCAGTCAGATGCCGTCTTCCACCAAGATGTGGCAGTGTTGTGGGTGGCAGGTGGTGTGCCTGGTAAGGAGTGGAGACAGTCCCCCACAGTTCCCCATCCCAGTGCACGGGCCGTGTGCAGGGATCCTGTCGCCTCCTCTCTCCTGTGGTGAAGGCACTGGCCTAGACCCCGAGTCTGCCTGAGCGACGGAGCAAAAGGCAAAGCCTTACCTACGCCAGGAGATGGTAATGGGCATAGAGTGCCATGCTAGGCCACGCACGCTGCTGCAGGGTTGTGGCTGTGTCTGCTACGTTCGGCTTAGCAAGGTGAACCCCGGGCGCGAACTGGGAGCCCGGGAATGCAAGGCCCAAGAGGCACCAGCTCTCCTGGGGCTCTTCATCCCTGCCGCGACAGAGCGAACGACCAAAGCCTTGCTGAGGAAGCAGCAGCGAAGTGCGGTTCGCGCCAAGCTGACAACATCTGCGAAAGCATAGCACTCGCTGGTAAATCAGAGTTGGTTCTGTGGGCGGCTTTTGCTGCTTGCCTTAGCCTAGTATTCGCAGCACGATGGGAGAAACCCGCATAGAGCGAAAGCCTCTTTGCCGGGGCATCCCCTTGGGAAAGCACAGCATTCTTTGGGAAATCAGAGTCGGGTCTGTGGGATGCTGCCTGCTGCTGGACAGAGCTGGTCTCCACAGCACGGTGTAATATACCCGCATGGAGCGAAATCCTCTTTGCCTGGGCATCCCCTCTGCCTGAGAGAGAAGCGGGGTGGCGCCTGTGGAAAGAGCCTTAAGGAAAGCCACAGTCTGTCACGGCAGAGCGACGGAAGCCTGGCTGCTAAGGAGACATGAGGGGAAGATTAGGGCAGGGGAAAGGGCTCCACTCTGAGGAAGGAGTCTGGGCAGAAAGCATGCCTGTCCTGGGCCTTTGGGCTCAAGGAGACAGCAGCTCCTTGGCCACCTATCCGTGGTGGAGACATGGGCTTGCCACCAGGCGCCTACCCTGAACTCGAGCAACAACTCCCAGAAAGAACTGGCCATCAGATGCTGGCTTCCTCCAGGATGTGGAAGCTTGGAGGAGGCACGGGGTTTAAGGGGAAGGAGTGGGGACAGTCCCCCAAAGCTCCCTATTCAGTGCACGGGCGGTGTGCAGGGATCCTGTCACCTCTCCTTTCCTGTGGGGAAAGCACTGGCTAAGTCCGCGAGTCCTCCTGAGCGCCAGAGTAAAAGGCCAAGCGATGCCTACCCGGGAGATGTTAGTGTGCATAGAGTGCCATCCTAGGAAACGCACGCTGCTGCACTTTTGTGGCTCTGTCCGCTTAGTTCGGCCTGGCAGTGTGAACCCGGGACGCGAACATGGAGCCCCGGAGAGCAAGGCCCAAGAGGCACCAGCTCTACCGCAGCTCTTCTTCCCTGACGAAACTGAAGCCTTGCTGAGGAAGCAGCGGCGAAGTGCTGTTCGCTGCAAGGCAAAGCCTCTGCGAAAGCACAGCATTCGCTGAGAAATGTTCGGCGGGCTGCTGCTGCTTGCCTGAGCTCAGTCTCCCAGTGGGAGAAATGGCGGTGGGAGAAACCCGCATACAGTGAAAGCCTCTTTGCCTGGGCATCTCCCCTGGGAAAGCACAGCATTCGTAGGGAAATCAGAGTTGGGTTTGGGGATGCTGCTGCTGCTTGCCTGAGCTAGTCTCCGCAGCACGGTGGAAGATACCCGCATGGAGCGAAATACCCTTTGCCCTACCATCCCCTCTGCCTGAGAGAGAAGCATGGTCGCACAAGTCTGTCACCGCGCTCCCCAGGAGGAAGTGTGGGGAAGGCCCAGCACGACGCCCCCTGGGATGAGAAGGAGCCCTTGGCCTTGGGGTCGGGAAACGCTTGGGAAGCAGGATAGCCTGCCGTGGCACGAACAGCAGGCCAGTGGCAAGAAAAGTGTCACCCGCTCCCTGTGCGGAGAGATCGAAGCCTGGCTGCTAAGGAGACATGAGGGGACGACTAGGGCAGGGGCGCGTGCTCCACTCTGAGGAAGGAGTCTGGGCAGATGGCAGGCCTGTCCTGTGCCTCTGGTCCCAAGGGGAGAGCATCTCCTAGGCCACCTGTCCCAAGGGCAGTCGGGCTTGCCCCCAGGTGCCATTCCCGGAACTCGCAGAAACAAACCCATGGAGAAACGGGCAGTCAGATGCCGTCTTCCACCAAGATGTGGCAGTGTTGTGGGTGGCAGGTGGTGTGCCTGGTAAGGAGTGGAGACAGTCCCCCACAGTTCCCCATCCCAGTGCACGGGCCGTGTGCAGGGATCCTGTCGACTCCTCTCTCCTGTGGTGAAGGCACTGGCCTAGACCCCGAGTCTGCCTGAGCGACGGAGCAAAAGGTAAAGCCTTACCTACGCCAGGAGATGGTAATGGGCATAGAGTGCCATGCTAGGCCACGCACGCTGCTGCAGGGTTGTGGCTGTGTCTGCTACGTTCGGCTTAGCAAGGTGAACCCCGGGCGCGAACTGGGAGCCCGGGAATGCAAGGCCCAAGAGGCACCAGCTCTCCCGGGGCTCTTCATCCCTGCCGCGACAGAGCGAACGACCAAAGCCTTGCTGAGGAAGCAGCAGCGAAGTGCGGTTCGCGCCAAGCTGACAACATCTGCGAAAGCATAGCACTCGCTGGGAAATCAGAGTTGGTTCTGTGGGCTGCTTTTGCTGCTTGCCTTAGCCTAGTATTCGCAGCACGATGGGAGAAACCCGCATAGAGCGAAAGCCTCTTTGCCGGGACCTCCCCTTGGGAAAGCACAGCATTCTTTGGGAAATCAGAGTCGGGTCTGTGGGATGCTGCCTGCTGCTTGCCGGAGCTAGTTTCCACAGCATGGTGTAATAAACCCGCATGGAGCGAAATACTCTTTGCCTGGGCATCCCCTCTGCCTGAGAGAGAAGCGGGGTGGCGCCTGTGGAAAGAGCCTTAAGGAAAGCCACAGTCTGTCACGGCAGAGCGACGGAAGCCTGGCTGCTAAGGAGACATGAGGGGAAGATTAGGGCAGGGGAAAGGGCTCCACTCTGAGGAAGGAGTCTGGGCAGAAAGCATGCCTGTCCTGGGCCTTTGGGCTCAAGGAGACAGCAGCTCCTTGGCCACCTATCCGTGGTGGAGACATGGGCTTGCCACCAGGCGCCTACCCTGAACTCGAGCAACAACTCCCAGAAAGAACTGGCCATCAGATGCTGGCTTCCTCCAGGATGTGGAAGCTTGGAGGAGGCACGGGGTTTAAGGGGAAGGAGTGGGGACAGTCCCCCAAAGCTCCCTATTCAGTGCACGGGCGGTGTGCAGGGATCCTGTCACCTCTCCTTTCCTGTGGGGAAAGCACTGGCTAAGTCCGCGAGTCCTCCTGAGCGCCAGAGTAAAAGGCCAAGCGATGCCTACCCGGGAGATGTTAGTGTGCATAGAGTGCCATCCTAGGAAACGCACGCTGCTGCACTTTTGTGGCTCTGTCCGCTTAGTTCGGCCTGGCAGTGTGAACCCGGGACGCGAACATGGAGCCCCGGAGAGCAAGGCCCAAGAGGCACCAGCTCTACCGCAGCTCTTCTTCCCTGACGAAACTGAAGCCTTGCTGAGGAAGCAGCGGCGAAGTGCTGTTCGCTGCAAGGCAAAGCCTCTGCGAAAGCACAGCATTCGCTGAGAAATGTTCGGCGGGCTGCTGCTGCTTGCCTGAGCTCAGTCTCCCAGTGGGAGAAATGGCGGTGGGAGAAACCCGCATACAGTGAAAGCCTCTTTGCCTGGGCATCTCCCCTGGGAAAGCACAGCATTCGTAGGGAAATCAGAGTTGGGTTTGGGGATGCTGCTGCTGCTTGCCTGAGCTAGTCTCCGCAGCACGGTGGAAGATACCCGCATGGAGCGAAATACCCTTTGCCCTACCATCCCCTCTGCCTGAGAGAGAAGCATGGTCGCACAAGTCTGTCACCGCGCTCCCCAGGAGGAAGTGTGGGGAAGGCCCAGCACGACGCCCCCTGGGATGAGAAGGAGCCCTTGGCCTTGGGGTCGGGAAACGCTTGGGAAGCAGGATAGCCTGCCGTGGCACGAACAGCAGGCCAGTGGCAAGAAAAGTGTCACCCGCTCCCTGTGCGGAGAGATCGAAGCCTGGCTGCTAAGGAGACATGAGGGGACGACTAGGGCAGGGGCGCGTGCTCCACTCTGAGGAAGGAGTCTGGGCAGATGGCAGGCCTGTCCTGTGCCTCTGGTCCCAAGGGGAGAGCATCTCCTAGGCCACCTGTCCCAAGGGCAGTCGGGCTTGCCCCCAGGTGCCATACCCGGAACTCGCAGAAACAAACCCATGGAGAAACGAGCAGTCAGATGCCGTCTTCCACCAAGATGTGGCAGTGTTGTGGGTGGCAGGTGGTGTGCCTGGTAAGGAGTGGAGACAGTCCCCCACAGTTCCCCATCCCAGTGCACGGGCCGTGTGCAGGGATCCTGTCGCCTCCTCTCTCCTGTGGTGAAGGCACTGGCCTAGACCCCGAGTCTGCCTGAGCGACGGAGCAAAAGGTAAAGCCTTACCTACGCCAGGAGATGGTAATGGGCATAGAGTGCCATGCTAGGCCACGCACGCTGCTGCAGGGTTGTGGCTGTGTCTGCTTAGTTCGGCTTAGCAAGGTGAACCCCGGGCGCGAACTGGGAGCCCGGGAATGCAAGGCCCAAGAGGCACCAGCTCTCCCGGGGCTCTTCATCCCTGCCGCGACAGAGCGAACGACCAAAGCCTTGCTGAGGAAGCAGCAGCGAAGTGCGGTTCGCGCCAAGCTGACAACATCTGCGAAAGCATAGCACTCGCTGGTAAATCAGAGTTGGTTCTGTGGGCGGCTTTTGCTGCTTGCCTTAGTCTAGTATTCGCAGCACGATGGGAGAAACCCGCATAGAGCGAAAGCCTCTTTGCCGGGGCATCCCCTTGGGAAAGCACAGCATTCTATTGGAAATCAGAGTCGGGTCTGTGGGATGCTGCCTGCTGCTTGCCGGAGCTAGTTTCCACAGCATGGTGTAATAAACCCGCATGGAGCGAAATACTCTTTGCCTGGGCATCCCCTCTGCCTGAGAGAGAAGCGGGGTGGCGCCTGTGGAAAGAGCCTTAAGGAAAGCCACAGTCTGTCACGGCAGAGCGACGGAAGCCTGGCTGCTAAGGAGACATGAGGGGAAGATTAGGGCAGGGGAAAGGGCTCCACTCTGAGGAAGGAGTCTGGGCAGAAAGCATGCCTGTCCTGGGCCTTTGGGCTCAAGGAGACAGCAGCTCCTTGGCCACCTATCCGTGGTGGAGACATGGGCTTGCCACCAGGCGCCTACCCTGAACTCGAGCAACAACTCCCAGAAAGAACTGGCCATCAGATGCTGGCTTCCTCCAGGATGTGGAAGCTTGGAGGAGGCACGGGGTTTAAGGGGAAGGAGTGGGGACAGTCCCCCAAAGCTCCCTATTCAGTGCACGGGCGGTGTGCAGGGATCCTGTCACCTCTCCTTTCCTGTGGGGAAAGCACTGGCTAAGTCCGCGAGTCCTCCTGAGCGCCAGAGTAAAAGGCCAAGCGATGCCTACCCGGGAGATGTTAGTGTGCATAGAGTGCCATCCTAGGAAACGCACACTGCTGCACTTTTGTGGCTCTGTCCGCTTAGTTCGGCCTGGCAGTGTGAACCCGGGACGCGAACATGGAGCCCCGGAGAGCAAGGCCCAAGAGGCACCAGCTCTACCGCAGCTCTTCTTCCCTGACGAAACTGAAGCCTTGCTGAGGAAGCAGCGGCGAAGTGCTGTTCGCTGCAAGGCAAAGCCTCTGCGAAAGCACAGCATTCGCTGAGAAATGTTCGGCGGGCTGCTGCTGCTTGCCTGAGCTCAGTCTCCCAGTGGGAGAAATGGCGGTGGGAGAAACCCGCATACAGTGAAAGCCTCTTTGCCTGGGCATCTCCCCTGGGAAAGCACAGCATTCGTAGGGAAATCAGAGTTGGGTTTGGGGATGCTGCTGCTGCTTGCCTGAGCTAGTCTCCGCAGCACGGTGGAAGATACCCGCATGGAGCGAAATACCCTTTGCCCTACCATCCCCTCTGCCTGAGAGAGAAGCATGGTCGCACAAGTCTGTCACCGCGCTCCCCAGGAGGAAGTGTGGGGAAGGCCCAGCACGACGCCCCCTGGGATGAGAAGGAGCCCTTGGCCTTGGGGTCGGGAAACGCTTGGGAAGCAGGATAGCCTGCCGTGGCACGAACAGCAGGCCAGTGGCAAGAAAAGTGTCACCCGCTCCCTGTGCGGAGAGATCGAAGCCTGGCTGCTAAGGAGACATGAGGGGACGACTAGGGCAGGGGCGCGTGCTCCACTCTGAGGTAGGAGTCTGGGCAGATGGCAGGCCTGTCCTGTGCCTCTGGTCCCAAGGGGAGAGCATCTCCTAGGCCACCTGTCCCAAGGGCAGTCGGGCTTGCCCCCAGGTGCCATACCCGGAACTCGCAGAAACAAACCCATGGAGAAACGGGCAGTCAGATGCCGTCTTCCACCAAGATGTGGCAGTGTTGTGGGTGGCAGGTGGTGTGCCTGGTAAGGAGTGGAGACAGTCCCCCACAGTTCCCCATCCCAGTGCACGGGCCGTGTGCAGGGATCCTGTCGCCTCCTCTCTCCTGTGGTGAAGGCACTGGCCTAGACCCCGAGTCTGCCTGAGCGACGGAGCAAAAGGCAAAGCCTTACCTACGCCAGGAGATGGTAATGGGCATAGAGTGCCATGCTAGGCCACGCACGCTGCTGCAGGGTTGTGGCTGTGTCTGCTTAGTTCGGCTTAGCAAGGTGAACCCCGGGCGCGAACTGGGAGCCCGGGAATGCAAGGCCCAAGAGGCACCAGCTCTCCCGGGGCTCTTCATCCCTGCCGCGACAGAGCGAACGACCAAAGCCTTGCTGAGGAAGCAGCAGCGAAGTGCGGTTCGCGCCAAGCTGACAACATCTGCGAAAGCATAGCACTCGCTGGTAAATCAGAGTTGGTTCTGTGGGCGGCTTTTGCTGCTTGCCTTAGCCTAGTATTCGCAGCACGATGGGAGAAACCCGCATAGAGCGAAAGCCTCTTTGCCGGGGCATCCCCTTGGGAAAGCACAGCATTCTATTGGAAATCAGAGTCGGGTCTGTGGGATGCTGCCTGCTGCTTGCCGGAGCTGGTTTCCACAGCATGGTGTAATAAACCCGCATGGAGCGAAATACTCTTTGCCTGGGCATCCCCTCTGCCTGAGAGAGAAGCGGGGTGGCGCCTGTGGAAAGAGCCTTAAGGAAAGCCACAGTCTGTCACGGCAGAGCGACGGAAGCCTGGCTGCTAAGGAGACATGAGGGGAAGATTAGGGCAGGGGAAAGGGCTCCACTCTGAGGAAGGAGTCTGGGCAGAAAGCATGCCTGTCCTGGGCCTTTGGGCTCAAGGAGACAGCAGCTCCTTGGCCACCTATCCGTGGTGGAGACATGGGCTTGCCACCAGGCGCCTACCCTGAACTCGAGCAACAACTCCCAGAAAGAACTGGCCATCAGATGCTGGCTTCCTCCAGGATGTGGAAGCTTGGAGGAGGCACGGGGTTTAAGGGGAAGGAGTGGGGACAGTCCCCCAAAGCTCCCTATTCAGTGCACGGGCGGTGTGCAGGGATCCTGTCACCTCTCCTTTCCTGTGGGGAAAGCACTGGCTAAGTCCGCGAGTCCTCCTGAGCGCCAGAGTAAAAGGCCAAGCGATGCCTACCCGGGAGATGTTAGTGTGCATAGAGTGCCATCCTAGGAAACGCACGCTGCTGCACTTTTGTGGCTCTGTCCGCTTAGTTCGGCCTGGCAGTGTGAACCCGGGACGCGAACATGGAGCCCCGGATAGCAAGGCCCAAGAGGCACCAGCTCTACCGCAGCTCTTCTTCCCTGACGAAACTGAAGCCTTGCTGAGGAAGCAGCGGCGAAGTGCTGTTCGCTGCAAGGCAAAGCCTCTGCGAAAGCACAGCATTCGCTGAGAAATGTTCGGCGGGCTGCTGCTGCTTGCCTGAGCTCAGTCTCCCAGTGGGAGAAATGGCGGTGGGAGAAACCCGCATACAGTGAAAGCCTCTTTGCCTGGGCATCTCCCCTGGGAAAGCACAGCATTCGTAGGGAAATCAGAGTTGGGTTTGGGGATGCTGCTGCTGCTTGCCTGAGCTAGTCTCCGCAGCACGGTGGAAGATACCCGCATGGAGCGAAATACCCTTTGCCCTACCATCCCCTCTGCCTGAGAGAGAAGCATGGTCGCACAAGTCTGTCACCGCGCTCCCCAGGAGGAAGTGTGGGGAAGGCCCAGCACGACGCCCCCTGGGATGAGAAGGAGCCCTTGGCCTTGGGGTCGGGAAACGCTTGGGAAGCAGGATAGCCTGCCGTGGCACGAACAGCAGGCCAGTGGCAAGAAAAGTGTCACCCGCTCCCTGTGCGGAGAGATCTAAGCCTGGCTGCTAAGGAGACATGAGGGGACGACTAGGGCAGGGGCGCGTGCTCCACTCTGAGGAAGGAGTCTGGGCAGATGGCAGGCCTGTCCTGTGCCTCTGGTCCCAAGGGGAGAGCATCTCCTAGGCCACCTGTCCCAAGGGCAGTCGGGCTTGCCCCCAGGTGCCATACCCGGAACTCGCAGAAACAAACCCATGGAGAAACGGGCAGTCAGATGCCGTCTTCCACCAAGATGTGGCAGTGTTGTGGGTGGCAGGTGGTGTGCCTGGTAAGGAGTGGAGACAGTCCCCCACAGTTCCCCATCCCAGTGCACGGGCCGTGTGCAGGGATCCTGTCGCCTCCTCTCTCCTGTGGTGAAGGCACTGGCCTAGACCCCGAGTCTGCCTGAGCGACGGAGCAAAAGGCAAAGCCTTACCTACGCCAGGAGATGGTAATGGGCATAGAGTGCCATGCTAGGCCACGCACGCTGCTGCAGGGTTGTGGCTGTGTCTGCTTAGTTCGGCTTAGCAAGGTGAACCCCGGGCGCGAACTGGGAGCCCGGGAATGCAAGGCCCAAGAGGCACCAGCTCGCCAGGGGCTCTTCATCCCTGCCGCGACAGAGCGAACGACCAAAGCCTTGCTGAGGAAGCAGCAGCGAAGTGCGGTTCGCGCCAAGCTGACAACATCTGCGAAAGCATAGCACTCGCTGGGAAATCAGAGTTGGTTCTGTGGGCGGCTTTTGCTGCTTGCCTTAGCCTAGTATTCGCAGCACGATGGGAGAAACCCGCATAGAGCGAAAGCCTCTTTGCCGGGGCATCCCCTTGGGAAAGCACAGCATTCTTTGGGAAATCAGAGTCGGGTCTGTGGGATGCTGCCTGCTGCTTGCCGGAGCTAGTTTCCACAGCATGGTGTAATAAACCCGCATGGAGCGAAATCCTCTTTGCCTGGGCATCCCCTCTGCCTGAGAGAGAAGCGGGGTGGCGCCTGTGGAAAGAGCCTTAAGGAAAGCCACTCTGTCACGGCAGACCGACGGAATCCTGGCTGCTAAGGAGACATGAGGGGAAGATTAGGGCAGGGGAAAGGGCTCCACTCTGAGGAAGGAGTCTGGGCAGAAAGCATGCCTGTCCTGGGCCTTTGGACTCAAGGAGACAGCAGCTCCTTGGCCACCTATCCGTGGTGGAGACATGGGCTTGCCACCAGGCGCCTACCCTGAACTCGAGCAACAACTCCCAGAAAGAACTGGCCATCAGATGCTGGCTTCCTCCAGGATGTGGAAGCTTGGAGGAGGCACGGGGTTTAAGGGGAAGGAGTGGGGACAGTCCCCCAAAGCTCCCTATTCAGTGCACGTGCGGTGTGCAGGGATCCTGTCACCTCTCCTTTCCTGTGGGGAAAGCACTGGCTAAGTCCGCGAGTCCTCCTGAGCGCCAGAGTAAAAGGCCAAGCGATGCCTACCCGGGAGATGTTAGTGTGCATAGAGTGCCATCCTAGGAAACGCACGCTGCTGCACTTTTGTGGCTCTGCCCGCTTAGTTCGGCCTGGCAGTGTGAACCCGGGACGCGAACATGGAGCCCCGGAGAGCAAGGCCCAAGAGGCACCAGCTCTACCGCAGCTCTTCTTCCCTGACGAAACTGAAGCCTTGCTGAGGAAGCAGCGGCGAAGTGCTGTTCGCTGCAAGGCAAAGCCTCTGCGAAAGCACAGCATTCGCTGAGAAATGTTCGGCGGGCTGCTGCTGCTTGCCTGAGCTCAGTCTCCCAGTGGGAGAAATGGCGGTGGGAGAAACCCGCATACAGTGAAAGCCTCTTTGCCTGGGCATCTCCCCTGGGAAAGCACAGCATTCGTAGGGAAATCAGAGTTGGGTTTGGGGATGCTGCTGCTGCTTGCCTGAGCTAGTCTCCGCAGCACGGTGGAAGATACCCGCATGGAGCGAAATACCCTTTGCCCTACCATCCCCTCTGCCTGAGAGAGAAGCATGGTCGCACAAGTCTGTCACCGCGCTCCCCAGGAGGAAGTGTGGGGAAGGCCCAGCACGACGCCCCCTGGGATGAGAAGGAGCCCTTGGCCTTGGGGTCGGGAAACGCTTGGGAACCAGGATAGCCTGCCGTGGCACGAACAGCAGGCCAGTGGCAAGACAAGTGTCACCCGCTCCCTGTGCGGAGAGATCGAAGCCTGGCTGCTAAGGAGACATGAGGGGACGACTAGGGCAGGGGCGCGTGCTCCACTCTGAGGAAGGAGTCTGGGCAGATGGCAGGCCTGTCCTGTGCCTCTGGTCCCAAGGGGAGAGCATCTCCTAGGCCACCTGTCCCAAGGGCAGTCGGGCTTGCCCCCAGGTGCCATACCCGGAACTCGCAGAAACAAACCCATGGAGAAACGGGCAGTCAGATGCCGTCTTCCACCAAGATGTGGCAGTGTTGTGGGTGGCAGGTGGTGTGCCTGGTAAGGAGTGGAGACAGTCCCCCACAGTTCCCCATCCCAGTGCACGGGCCGTGTGCAGGGATCCTGTCGCCTCCTCTCTCCTGTGGTGAAGGCACTGGCCTAGACCCCGAGTCTGCCTGAGCGACGGAGCAAAAGGCAAAGCCTTACCTACGCCAGGAGATGGTAATGGGCATAGAGTGCCATGCTAGGCCACGCACGCTGCTGCAGGGTTGTGGCTGTGTCTGCTTAGTTCGGCTTAGCAAGGTGAACCCCGGGCGCGAACTGGGAGCCCGGGAATGCAAGGCCCAAGAGGCACCAGCTCTCCCGGGGCTCTTCATCCCTGCCGCGACAGAGCGAACGACCAAAGCCTTGCTGAGGAAGCAGCAGCGAAGTGCGGTTCGCGCCAAGCTGACAACATCTGCGAAAGCATAGCACTCGCTGGGAAATCAGAGTTGGTTCTGTGGGCTGCTTTTGCTGCTTGCCTTAGCCTAGTATTCGCAGCACGATGGGAGAAACCCGCATAGAGCGAAAGCCTCTTTGCCGGGGCATCCCCTTGGGAAAGCACAGCATTCTTTGGGAAATCAGAGTCGGGTCTGTGGGATGCTGCCTGCTGCTGGACAGAGCTGGTCTCCACAGCACGGGGTAATAAACCCGCATGGAGCGAAATCCTCTTTGCCTGGGCATCCCCTCTGCCTGAGAGAGAAGCGGGGTGGCGCCTGTGGAAAGAGCCTTAAGGAGAGCCACACGTCTGTCATGGCAGAGCGACGGAAGCCTGGCTGCTAAGGAGACACGAGGGGAAGATTAGGGCAGGGGAAAGGGCTCCACTCTGAGGAAGGAGTCTGGGCAGAAAGCATGCCTGTCCTGAGCCTTTGGGCTCAAGGAGACAGCAGCTCCTTGGCCACCTATCCGTGGTGGAGACATGGGCTTGCCACCAGGCGCCTACCCTGAACTCGAGCAACAACTCCCAGAAAGAACTGGCCATCAGATGCTGGCTTCCTCCAGGATGTGGAAGCTTGGAGGAGGCACGGGGTTTAAGGGGAAGGAGTGGGGACAGTCCCCCAAAGCTCCCTATTCAGTGCACGGGCGGTGTGCAGGGATCCTGTCACCTCTCCTTTCCTGTGGGGAAAGCACTGGCTTAGTCTGCGAGACCGCCTGAGCGCCAGAGTAAAAGGCCAAGCAATGCCTACCCGGGAGATGTTAGTGTGCATAGAGTGCCATCCTAGGCTACGCACGCTACTGCACTTTTGTGGCTCTGTCTGCTTAGTTCGGCCTGGCAGGGTGAACCCAGGACGTGAACATGGAGCCCGGGAAAGGAAGACAGAAGAGGCACCAGCTCTACCGCAGCTCTTCTTCCCTGACGAAACTGAAGCCTTGCTGAGGAAGCAGCGGCGAAGTGCTGTTCGCTGCAAGGCAAAGCCTCTGCGAAAGCACAGCATTCGCTGAGAAATGTTCGGCGGGCTGCTGCTGCTTGCCTGAGCTCAGTCTCCCAGTGGGAGAAATGGCGGTGGGAGAAACCCGCATACAGTGAAAGCCTCTTTGCCTGGGCATCTCCCCTGGGAAAGCACAGCATTCGTAGGGAAATCAGAGTTGGGTTTGGGGATGCTGCTGCTGCTTGCCTGAGCTAGTCTCCGCAGCACGGTGGAAGATACCCGCATGGAGCGAAATACCCTTTGCCCTACCATCCCCTCTGCCTGAGAGAGAAGCATGGTCCCACAAGTCTGTCACCGCGCTCCCCAGGAGGAAGTGTGGGGAAGGCCCAGCACGACGCCCCCTGGGATGAGAAGGAGCCCTTGGCCTTGGGGTCGGGAAACGCTTGGGAAGCAGGATAGCCTGCCGTGGCACGAACAGCAGGCCAGTGGCAAGAAAAGTGTCACCCGCTCCCTGTGCGGAGAGATCGAAGCCTGGCTGCTAAGGAGACATGAGGGGACGACTAGGGCAGGGGCGCGTGCTCCACTCTGAGGAAGGAGTCTGGGCAGATGGCAGGCCTGTCCTGTGCCTCTGGTCCCAAGGGGAGAGCATCTCCTAGGCCACCTGTCCCAAGGGCAGTCGGGCTTGCCCCCAGGTGCCATACCCGGAACTCGCAGAAACAAACCCATGGAGAAACGGGCAGTCAGATGCCGTCTTCCACCAAGATGTGGCAGTGTTGTGGGTGGCAGGTGGTGTGCCTGGTAAGGAGTGGAGACAGTCCCCCACAGTTCCCCATCCCAGTGCACGGGCCGTGTGCAGGGATCCTGTCGCCTCCTCTCTCCTGTGGTGAAGGCACTGGCCTAGACCCCGAGTCTGCCTGAGCGACGGAGCAAAAGGTAAAGCCTTACCTACGCCAGGAGATGGTAATGGGCATAGAGTGCCATGCTAGGCCACGCACGCTGCTGCAGGGTTGTGGCTGTGTCTGCTTAGTTCGGCTTAGCAAGGTGAACCCCGGGCGCGAACTGGGAGCCCGGGAATGCAAGGCCCAAGAGGCACCAGCTCTCCCGGGGCTCTTCATCCCTGCCGCGACAGAGCGAACGACCAAAGCCTTGCTGAGGAAGCAGCAGCGAAGTGCGGTTCGCGCCAAGCTGACAACATCTGCGAAAGCATAGCACTCGCTGGGAAATCAGAGTTGGTTCTGTGGGCTGCTTTTGCTGCAAGCCTTAGCCTAGTATTCGCAGCACGATGGGAGAAACCCGCATAGAGCGAAAGCCTCTTTGCCGGGGCATCCCCTTGGGAAAGCACAGCATTCTTTGGGAAATCAGAGTCGGGTCTGTGGGATGCTGCCTGCTGCTTGCCGGAGCTAGTTTCCACAGCATGGTGTAATAAACCCGCATGGAGCGAAATACTCTTTGCCTGGGCATCCCCTCTGCCTGAGAGAGAAGCGGGGTGGCGCCTGTGGAAAGAGCCTTAAGGAGAGCCACACGTCTGTCATGGCAGAGCGACGGAAGCCTGGCTGCTAAGGAGACACGAGGGGAAGATTAGGGCAGGGGAAAGGGCTCCACTCTGAGGAAGGAGTCTGGGCAGAAAGCATGCCTGTCCTGGGCCTTTGGGCTCAAGGAGACAGCAGCTCCTTGGCCACCTATCCGTGGTGGAGACATGGGCTTGCCACCAGGCGCCTACCCT